>NC_069506.1:7148255-7216861 GCF_027579735.1 Bombina bombina | reverse complement strand
TATCTGTCTGTCTCTATGTATGTATATATATCTGTCTGTCTCTATATATGTATATATATCTGTCTCTCTCTCTGTATGTATATATATCTGTCTGTCTCTATGTATGTATATATATCTGTCTGTCTCTATGTATATATATATATATATATCTGTCTGTCTCTATGTATATATATATATATGTCTGTCTCTCTGTATGTATATATATCTGTCTGTCTCTCTGTATGTATATATATCTGTCTGTCTCTCTGTATGTATATATATCTGTCTGTCTCTCTGTATGTATATATATCTGTCTGTCTCTATGTATGTATATATATCTGTCTGTCTCTCTGTATGTATATATATATCTGTCTGTCTCTATGTATGTATATATATATCTGTCTGTCTCTATGTATGTATATATATATCTGTCTGTCTCTATGTATGTATATATATCTGTCTGTCTCTCTCTGTATATATATCTGTCTGTCTCTATGTATGTATATATATCTGTCTGTCTCTATGTATGTATATATATCTGTCTGTCTCTATGTATGTATATATATATCTGTCTGTCTCTATGTATGTATATATATCTGTCTGTCTCTCTCTCTGTATGTATATATATATATATATATCTGTCTGTCTCTATGTATGTATATATATCTGTCTGTCTCTATGTATGTATATATATCTGTCTGTCTCTCTGTATGTATATATATCTGTCTCTCTCTCTCTGTATGTATATATATCTGTCTGTCTCTCTGTATGTATATATATCTGTCTCTCTCTCTGTATGTATATATATCTGTCTGTCTCTCTGTATGTATATATATCTGTCTGTCTCTATGTATATATATATATATATATATATATATATCTCTGTCTGTCTCTATGTATGTATATATATCTGTCTGTCTCTCTGTATGTATATATATCTGTCTCTCTCTCTGTATGTATATATATATGTCTCTCTCTCTGTATGTATATATATATGTCTGTCTCTATGTATGTATATATATCTGTCTCTCTCTCTGTATGTATATATATCTGTCTGTCTCTCTCTCTGTATGTATATATATATATCTGTCTGTCTCTATGTATGTATATATATCTGTCTGTCTCTCTGTATGTATATATATCTGTCTGTCTCTCTCTCTGTATGTATATATATATATCTGTCTGTCTCTATGTATGTATATATATCTGTCTGTCTCTATGTATGTATATATATCTGTCTGTCTCTCTGTATGTATATATATCTGTCTGTCTCTATGTATGTATATATATATATATATATATATATATCTGTCTGTCTCTATGTATGTATATATATCTGTCTGTCTCTCTGTATGTATATATATCTGTCTCTCTCTCTGTATGTATATATATATGTCTGTCTCTATGTATGTATATATATCTGTCTCTCTCTCTGTATGTATATATATCTGTCTGTCTCTCTCTCTGTATGTATATATATATATCTGTCTGTCTCTATGTATGTATATATATCTGTCTGTCTCTCTGTATGTATATATATCTGTCTGTCTCTCTCTCTGTATGTATATATATATATCTGTCTGTCTCTATGTATGTATATATATCTGTCTGTCTCTATGTATGTATATATATCTGTCTGTCTCTCTCTCTGTATGTATATATATCTGTCTGTCTCTCTCTCTGTATGTATATATATATATCTGTCTGTCTCTATGTATGTATATATATCTGTCTGTCTCTATGTATGTATATATATCTGTCTGTCTCTCTCTCTGTATGTATATATATATATATATATATCTGTCTGTCTCTATGTATATATATATATATATCTGTCTGTCTCTCTGTATGTATATATATCTGTCTGTCTCTCTGTATGTATATATATCTGTCTCTCTCTCTGTATGTATATATATCTGTCTGTCTCTCTGTATGTATATATATATCTGTCTCTCTCTCTGTATGTATATATATCTGTCTGTCTCTATGTATGTATATATATCTGTCTCTCTCTCTGTATGTATATATATCTGTCTGTCTCTATGTATGTATATATATCTGTCTGTCTCTCTCTCTGTATGTATATATATATATCTGTCTGTCTCTATGTATGTATATATATCTGTCTGTCTCTATGTATGTATATATATCTGTCTGTCTCTATGTATGTATATATATCTGTCTCTCTCTCTCTGTATGTATATATATCTGTCTCTCTCTCTGTATGTATATATGTCTGTCTCTCTGTATGTATATATATCTGTCTGTCTCTATGTATATATATATATCTGTCTGTCTCTATGTATGTATATATATCTGTCTGTCTCTCTGTATGTATATATATCTGTCTCTCTCTCTCTGTATGTATATATATCTGTCTGTCTCTATGTATGTATATATATCTCTCTCTCTCTGTATGTATATATATCTGTCTGTCTCTCTCTCTGTATGTATATATATATATATCTGTCTGTCTCTATGTATGTATATATATCTGTCTGTCTCTATGTATGTATATATATCTGTCTGTCTCTCTCTCTGTATGTATATATATATATATCTGTCTGTCTCTATGTATGTATATATATCTGTCTGTCTCTATGTATGTATATATATCTGTCTGTCTCTCTGTATGTATATATATCTGTCTGTCTCTCTTTCTGTATGTATATATATATATCTGTCTGTCTCTATGTATGTATGTATATATATATATATCTGTCTGTATGTATATATATATATATATATATATATATGTCTGTCTCTATGTATGTATATATATCTGTCTGTCTCTATATATGTATATATATCTGTCTGTCTCTATGTATGTATATATATCTGTCTCTATGTATGTATATATATATATCTGTCTGTCTCTATGTATGTATATATATATCTGTCTGTCTCTATGTATATATATATATATCTGTGTCTCTCTCTGTATGTATATATATCTGTGTCTCTCTCTGTATGTATATATATCTGTCTGTCTCTATGTATGTATATATATATCGGTCTGTCTCTATGTATGTATATATATCTGTCTGTCTCTATGTATGTATATATATATCTGTCTGTCTCTATGTATGTATATATATCTGTCTGTCTCTATATATGTATATATATCTGTCTCTCTCTCTGTATGTATATATATCTGTCTGTCTCTATGTATGTATATATATCTGTCTCTCTCTCTGTATGTATATATATCTGTCTGTATGTATATATATATATGTATATATATATATCTGTCTGTCTCTATGTATGTATATATATCTGTCTGTATGTATATATATATATCTGTCTGTCTCTCTCTATGTATGTATATATATATATCTGTCTGTCTGTCTCTATGTATGTATATATATATCTGTCTGTCTCTCTCTGTATGTATATATATCTGTCTGTCTCTCTCTGTATGTATATATATCTGTTTGTCTCTCTCTCTGTATGTATATATATCTGTCTGTCTCTCTCTCTCTGTATGTATATATATCTGTCTGTCTCTCTCTCTGTTTGTATATATATCTGTCTGTATGTATATATATATCTGTCTGTCTCTATGTATGTATATATATCTGTCTGTCTCTCTCTATGTATGTATATATATCTGTCTGTCTCTCTCTGTATGTATATATACCTGTTTGTCTCTCTCTCTCTGTATGTATATATATCTGTCTGTCTCTATGTATGTATATATATCTGTCTGTCTCTCTCTCTGTATGTATATATATCTGTCTGTCTCTCTCTCTGTATGTATATATATCTGTCTGTCTCTCTCTCTATGTATGTATATATATCTGTCTGTCTCTCTCTCTCTGTATGTATATATATCTGTCTGTATGTATATATATATCTGTCTGTCTCTATGTATGTATATATATATCTGTCTGTCTCTATGTATGTATATATATCTGTCTGTCTCTCTCTCTCTGTATGTATATATATCTGTCTGTCTCTCTCTCTCTGTATGTATATATATCTGTCTGTATGTATATATATATCTGTCTGTCTCTATGTATGTATATATATCTGTCTGTCTCTATGTATGTATATATATCTGTCTGTCTCTATGTATGTATATATATATCTGTCTGTCTCTCTCTCTCTCTGTATGTATATATATCTGTCTGTCTCTCTCTGTATGTATATATATATATCTGTTTGTCTCTCTCTCTGTATGTATATATATATCTGTCTGTCTCTCTCTCTCTGTATGTATATATATTTCTCCAACATAGGTGTGTCCGGTCCACGGCGTCATCCTTACTTGTGGGATATTCTCTTCCCCAACAGGAAATGGCAAAGAGCCCAGCAAAGCTGGTCACATGATCCCTCCTAGGCTCCGCCTACCCCAGTCATTCTCTTTGCCGTTGTACAGGCAACATCTCCACGGAGATGGCTTAGAGTTTTTTAGTGTTTAACTGTAGTTTTTCATTATTCAATCAAGAGTTTGTTATTTTCAAATAGTGCTGGTACGTACTATTTACTCAGAAACAGAAAAGAGATGAAGAATTCTGTTTGTATGAGGAAAATGATTTTAGCAACCGTAACTAAAATCCATGGCTGTTCCACACAGGACTGTTGAGAGCAATTAACTTCAGTTGGGGGAACAGTTTGCAGTCCCTTGCTGCTTGAGGTATGACACATTCTAACAAGACGATGTAATGCTGGAAGCTGTCATTTTCCCTATGGGATCCGGTAAGCCATGTTTATTACGATTGTAAATAAGGGCTTCACAAGGGCTTATTTAAACTGTAGACTTTTTTTGGGCTAAATCGATTGATATTAACACTTATTTAGCCTTGAGGAATCATTTATTCTGGGTATTTTGATTTAATAATATCGGCAGGCACTGTTTTAGACACCTTATTCTTTAGGGGCTTTCCCAAAGCATAGGCAGAGTCTCATTTTCGCGCCGGTGTTGCGCACTTGTTTTTGAGAGGCATGGCATGCAGTCGCATGTGAGAGGAGCTCTGATACTTATAAAAGACTTCTGAAGGCGTCATTTGGTATCGTATTCCCCTTTGGGTTTGGTTGGGTCTCAGCAAAGCAGATACCAGGGACTGTAAAGGGGTTTAAAGCTTAAAACGGCTCCGGTTCCGTTATTTTAAGGGTTAAAGCTTCCTAAATTGGTGTGCAATATTTTCAAGGCTTTAAGACGCTGTGGTGAAAATTTGGTGAATTTTGAACAATTCCTTCATGTTTTTTCGCAATTGCAGTAATAAAGTGTGTTCAGTTTAAAATTTAAAGTGACAGTAACGGTTTTATTTTAAAACGTTTTTTGTACTTTCTGATCAAGTTTATGCCTGTTTAACATGTCTGAACTACCAGATAGACTGTGTTCTGAATGTGGGGAAGCCAGAATTCCTATTCATTTAAATAAATGTGATTTATGTGATAATGACAATGATGCCCAAGATGATTCCTCAAGTGAGGGGAGTAAGCATGGTACTGCATCATTCCCTCCTTCGTCTACACGAGTCTTGCCCACTCAGGAGGCCCCTAGTACATCTAGCGCGCCAATACTCCTTACTATGCAACAATTAACGGCTGTAATGGATAATTCTGTCAAAAACATTTTAGCCAAAATGAACCCTTGTCAGCGTAAGCGTGGCTGCTCTGTTTTAGTTACTGAAGAGCATGACGACGCTGATATTAATATCTCTGAAGGGCCCCTAACCCAATCTGAGGGGGCCAGGGAGGTTTTGTCTGAGGGAGAAATTACTGATTTAGGGAACATTTCTCAGCAGGCTGAATCTGATGTGATTACATTTAAATTTAAATTGGAACATCTCCGCATTTTGCTTAAGGAGGTATTATCCACTCTGGATGATTGTGAAAATTTAGTCATCCCAGAGAAACTATGTAAAATGGACAAGTTCCTAGAGGTGCCGGGGCTCCCAGAAGCTTTTCCTATACCCAAGCGGGTGGCGGACATTGTTAATAAAGAATGGGAAAGGCCCGGTATTCCTTTCGTCCCTCCCCCCATATTTAAAAAATTGTTTCCTATGGTCGACCCCAGAAAGGACTTATGGCAGTCAGTCCCCAAGGTCGAGGGAGCGGTTTCTACTTTAAACAAACGCACCACTATTCCCATAGAGGATAGTTGTGCTTTCTAAGATCCTATGGATAAAAAATTAGAAGGTTTGCTTAAAAAGATGTTTGTTCAGCAGGGTTACCTTCTACAACCCATTTCATGCATTGTCCCTGTCACTACAGCCGCATATTTCTGGTTTGATGAACTGCTTAAGGTGCTCGATAGTGACTCTCCTCCTTATGAGGAGATTATGGACAGAATCAATGCTCTCAAATTGGCTAATTCTTTCACTCTAGACGCCTCTTTGCAATTGGCTAAGTTAGCGGCTAAGAACTCTGGGTTTGCTATTGTGGCGCGCAGAGCGCTTTGGTTGAAATCTTGGTCGGCTGATGCGTCTTCCAAGAACAAGCTACTAAACATTCCTTTCAAGGGGAAAACGCTGTTTGGTCCTGACTTGAAAGAGATTATCTCTGATATCACTGGGGGTAAGGGCCACGCCCTTCCTCAGGATCGGCCTTTCAAGGCAAAAAATAGACCTAATTTTCGTCCCTTTCGTAAAAACGGACCAGCCCAAGGTGCTACGTCCTCTAAGCAAGAGGGTAATACTTCTCAGGCCAAGCCAGCTTGGAGACCAATGCAAGGCTGGAACAAGGGAAAGCAGGCCAAGAAACCTGCCACTGCTACCAAGACAGCATGAAATATTGGCCCCCGATCCGGGACCGGATCTGGTGGGGGGCAGACTCTCTCTCTTCGCTCAGGCTTGGGCAAGAGATGTTCTGGATCCTTGGGCGCTAGAAATAGTCTCCCAGGGTTATCTTCTGGAATTCAAGGGACTTCCCCCAAGGGGGAGGTTCCACAGGTCGCAGTTGTCTTCAGACCACATAAAAAGACAGGCGTTCTTACATTGTGTAGAAGACCTGTTAAAAATGGGAGTGATTCATCCTGTTCCATTAAGAGAACAAGGGATGGGGTTCTACTCCAATCTGTTCATAGTTCCCAAAAAAGAGGGAACGTTCAGACCAATCCTAGATCTCAAGATCTTAAACAAATTTCTCCAGGTCCCATCGTTCAAGATGGAAACCATTCGAACTATCCTTCCTTCCATCCAGGAAGGTCAATTCATGACCACGGTGGATTTAAAGGATGCGTATCTACATATTCCTATCCACAAGGAACATCATCGGTTCCTAAGGTTTGCATTCCTGGACAAACATTACCAGTTCGTGGCGCTTCCTTTCGGATTAGCCACTGCTCCAAGGATTTTCACAAAGGTACTAGGGTCCCTTCTAGCGGTGCTAAGACCAAGGGGCATTGCAGTAGTACCTTACCTGGACGACATTCTGATTCAAGCGTCGTCCCTTCCTCAAGCAAAGGCTCACACGGACATTGTCCTGGCCTTTCTCAGATCTCACGGCTGGAAAGTGAACGTGGAAAAGAGTTCTCTATCCCCGTCAACAAGGGTTCCCTTCTTGGGAACAATTATAGACTCCTTAGAAATGAGGATCTTTCTAACAGAGGCCAGAAAAACAAAGCTTCTGGACTCTTGTCGGATACTTCATTCCGTTCCTCTTCCTTCCATAGCTCAGTGCATGGAAGTGATCGGGTTGATGGTGGCGGCGATGGACATAGTTCCTTTTGCGCGCATTCATCTAAGACCATTACAACTGTGCATGCTCAGTCAGTGGAATGGGGACTATACAGACTTGTCTCCGAAGATACAAGTAAATCAGAGGACCAGAGACTCACTCCGTTGGTGGCTGTCCCTGGACAATCTGTCTCAAGGGATGATGTTCCACAGACCAGAGTGGGTCATTGTCACGACCGACGCCAGTCTGATAGGCTGGGGCGCGGTCTGGGGATCCCTGAAAGCTCAGGGTCTTTGGTCTCGGGAAGAATCTCTTCTACCGATAAATATTCTGGAACTGAGAGCGATATTCAATGCTCTCCAGGCCTGGCCCCAGCTTGCGAGGACCAGGTTCATACGGTTTCAATCAGACAACATGACGACTGTTGCGTACATCAACCATCAGGGGGGAACAAGGAGTTCCCTAGCGATGGAAGAAGTAACCAAAATTATTCGTTGGGCGGAGTCTCACTCCTGCCACCTGTCTGCTATCCACATCCCAGGAGTGGAAAATTGGGAAGCGGATTTTCTGAGTCGGCAGACATTGCATCCGGGGGAGTGGGAACTCCATCCGGAAATCTTTGCCCAAGTCACTCACCTGTGGGGCATTCCAGACATGGATCTGATGGCCTCTCGTCAGAACTTCAAAGTTCCTTGCTACGGGGCCAGATCCAGGGATCCCAAGGCGGCTCTAGTGGATGCACTAGTAGCACCTTGGACCTTCAAACTAGCTTATGTGTTCCCGCCATTTCCTCTCATCCCCAGGCTGATAGCCAGGATCAAGCAGGAGAGGGCGTCGGTGATCTTGATAGCTCCTGCGTGGCCACGCAGGACTTGGTATGCAGATCTGGTGAATATGTCATCGGCTCCACCTTGGAAGCTACCTTTGAGACGAGACCTTCTTGTTCAGGGTCCGTTCGAACATCCGAATCTGGTTTCACTCCAGCTGACTGCTTGGAGATTGAACGCTTGATTTTATCGAAGCGAGGATTCTCAGATTCTGTTATCGATACTCTTGTTCAGGCCAGAAAGCCTGTGACTAGAAAGATTTACCACAAAATTTGGAAAAAATATATCTGTTGGTGTGAATCTAAAGGATTCCCTTGGGACAAGGTTAAGATTCCTAGGATTCTATCCTTCCTTCAAGAAGGATTGGAAAAAGGATTATCTGCAAGTTCCCTGAAGGGACAGATTTCTGCCTTGTCGGTATTACTTCACAAAAAGCTGGCAGCTGTGCCAGATGTTCAAGCCTTTGTTCAGGCTCTGGTTAGAATCAAGCCTGTTTACAAACCTTTGACTCCTCCTTGGAGTCTCAATTTAGTTCTTTCAGTTCTTCAGGGGGTTCCGTTTGAACCCTTACATTCCGTTGATATTAAGTTATTATCTTGGAAAGTTTTGTTTTTAGTTGCGATTTCTTCTGCTAGAAGAGTCTCAGAATTATCTGCTCTGCAGTGTTCTCCTCCTTATCTGGTGTTCCATGCAGATAAGGTGGTTTTACGTACTAAACCTGGTTTTCTTCCAAAAGTTGTTTCTAACAAAAACATTAACCAGGAGATTATCGTACCTTCTCTGAGTCCAAAACCAGTTTCAAAGAAGGAACGTTTGTTGCACAATTTGGATGTTGTTCGCGCTCTAAAATTCTATTTAGATGCTACAAAGGATTTTAGACAAACATCTTCCTTGTTTGTTGTTTATTCAGGTAAAAGGAGAGGTCAAAAAGCAACTTCTACCTCTCTCTCTTTTTGGATTAAAAGCATCATCAGATTGGCTTACGAGACTGCCGGACGGCAGCCTCCCGAAAGAATCACAGCTCATTCCACTAGGGCTGTGGCTTCCACATGGGCCTTCAAGAACGAGGCTTCTGTTGATCAGATATGTAGGGCAGCGACTTGGTCTTCACTGCACACTTTTACCAAATTTTACAAGTTTGATACTTTTGCTTCTTCTGAGGCTATTTTTGGGAGAAAGGTTTTGCAAGCCGTGGTGCCTTCCATTTAGGTGACCTGATTTGCTCCCTCCCTTCATCCGTGTCCTAAAGCTTTGGTATTGGTTCCCACAAGTAAGGATGACGCCGTGGACCGGACACACCTATGTTGGAGAAAACAGAATTTATGTTTACCTGATAAATTTCTTTCTCCAACGGTGTGTCCGGTCCACGGCCCGCCCTGGTTTTTTTAATCAGGTCTGATATTTTATTTTCTTTAACTACAGTCACCACGGTACCATATGGTTTCTCCTATGCAAATATTCCTCCTTAACGTCGGTCGAATGACTGGGGTAGGCGGAGCCTAGGAGGGATCATGTGACCAGCTTTGCTGGGCTCTTTGCCATTTCCTGTTGGGGAAGAGAATATCCCACAAGTAAGGATGACGCCGTGGACCGGACACACCGTTGGAGAAAGAAATTTATCAGGTAAACATAAATTCTGTTATCTGTCTGTCTCTCTCTCTGTATGTATATATATCTGTCTGTCTCTCTCTCTGTATGTATATATATCTGCCTGTCTCTCTCTCTGTATGTATATATATCTGTCTGTCTCTCTCTCTGTATGTATATATATCTGTCTGTCTCTCTCTCTGTATGTATATATATCTGTCTGTCTCTCTCTATGTATGTATATATATCTGTCTGTCTCTCTCTCTGTATGTATATATATCTGTCTGTCTCTATGTATGTATATATATATCTGTCTGTCTCTATGTATGTATATATATCTGTCTGTCTCTATGTATGTATATATATCTGTCTGTCTCTCTCTATGTATGTATATATATATATCTGTCTGTCTCTATGTATGTATATATATCTGTCTGTCTCTATGTATATATATATATATCTGTCTGTCTCTATGTATATATATATATCTGTCTCTCTCTCTGTATGTATATATATCTGTCTGTCTCTATGTATGTATATATATATCTGTCTGTCTCTATGTATGTATATATATATCTGTCTGTCTCTATGTATGTATATATATATCTGTCTGTCTCTATGTATGTATATATATATCTGTCTGTCTCTATGTATGTATATATATATCTGTCTGTCTCTATGTATGTATATATATCTGTCTGTCTCTCTCTATGTATGTATGTCTTTTTTAAAATATTAACCATTTGTTATGGTAAACATACTGCCATTCCTCCGCCCGCATCTGCATTTAGCATATCGATGATGAATCCTGCTTCCTCCAATCGTTGCATGTCCCACGAGCTGGACGCCAAAGGGGGCACGCAATGATTGGAGGAAGCCGGATTCGTCATTGATATGCCTAATACAGAAGGAGATGCGGACGGAGGATCGGCGATCTGTTTACCATAACAAAATGGTAAATATTTTTAAAAAGAGGCGTCTTTGTAAAGTTTAATTAATTAAAGTACCATGTTTTTAAAATTATTTTTAGATATTGGGCTTTAATTCATTAAACTTTACAATCACTTTAATACACCTTTGTTTACATAAAACTAAGACAAGTTTTGCCGTTCATCTACCTTTAATTTACTTAATAGTCTGCTCCAGAAAAAAACACTTGTTACAGTTATCCATTACCTTAATGGTGCTCGCCCGTTAGTGACTGGAGCTCGCCCCTTAGTGACTGGAGATTGCCCCTTAGTGACTGGAGATTGCCCCTTAGTGACTGGAGATCGCCCCTTAGTGACTGGAGATCGCCCCTTAGTGACTGGAGCTCGCCCCTTAGTGACTGGAGATTGCCCCTTAGTGACTGGAGATCGCCCCTTAGTGACTGGAGATCGCCCCTTAGTGACTGGAGATTGCCCCTTAGTGACTGGAGATTGCCCCTTAGTGACTGGAGATTGCCCCTTAGTGACTGGAGATCGCCCCTTAGTGACTGGAGATCGCCCCTTAGTGACTGGAGATTGCCCCTTAGTGACTGGAGATTGCCCCTTAGTGACTGGAGATCGCCCCTTAGTGACTGGAGATCGCCCCTTAGTGACTGGAGATCGCCCCTTAGTGACTGGAGATCGCCCCTTAGTGACTGGAGATCGCCCCTTAGTGACTGGAGATCGCCCCTTAGTGACTGGAGATTGCCCCTTAGTGACTGGAGATTGCCCCTTAGTGACTGGAGATTGCCCCTTAGTGACTGGAGATCGCCCCTTAGTTACTGGTGATCGCTCCTTTGTGACTGGAGATCGCCCCTTAGTGACTGGAGATTGCCCCTTAGTGACTGGAGATTGCCCCTTAGTGACTGGAGATTGCCCCTTAGTGACTGGAGATCGCCCCTTAGTGACTGGAGATCGCCCCTTAGTGACTGGAGATCGCCCCTTAGTGACTGGAGCTCGCCCCTTAGTGACTGGAGATCGCCCCTTAGTGACTGGAGATTGCCCCTTAGTGACTGGAGATTGCCCCTTAGTGACTGGAGATCGCCCCTTAGTGACTGGAGATCCCCCCTTAGTTACTGGTGATCGCTCCTTTGTGACTGGTGATCGCTCCTTTGTGACTAGAGATCACCTCTTAGTGACTGGTGATCGTCCGTTAGTGACTAGTGATCGCCCGTTAGTGACTGGTGATCGTCCGTTAGTGACTGGTGATCGCCCGTTAGTGACTGGTGATCGCCCGTTAGTGACTGGAGCTTACCCATTAGTGACTGGAGTTTGCCCGTTAGTGACTGGTGATCGCCCGTTAGTGACTGGTGATCGCCCGTTAGTGACTGGAGCTTACCCATTAGTGACTGGTGATCGCCCGTTAGTGACTGGAGCTCACCCGTTAGTGACTGGTGATCGCCCGTTAGTGACTGGAGCTTACCCATTAGTGACTGGAGTTCGCCCGTTAGTGACTGGTGATCGCCCGTTAGTGACTGGAGCTCACCCGTTAGTGACTGGTGATCGCCCGTTAGTGACTGGAGCTCACCCATTAGTGACTGGAGTTCGCACGTTAGTGACTGGAAATCGCCCCTTAGTGACTGGAGATCGCATGTTAGTGACTGGTGATTGCCCGTTAGTGACTGGTGATCGCCCATTAGTGACTGGTGATTGCCCGTTAGTGACTGGTGATTGCCCGTTAGTGACTGGTGATTGCCCGTTAGTGACTGGTGATTGCCCGTTAGTGACTGGTGATCGCCCGTTAGGGACTGGTGATTGCCTGTTAGTGACTGGTGCTCACCCATTAGTGACTGGTGCTCACCCGTTAGTGACTGGCGATCGCCCGTTATTGATTGATGTTCATCGTTAGTGAATAGAGCTCATAGTTACCTATTGTAAATACTATTGATAGTATATATTACACACGTAACCCAAGGGGTCTCAGATACAGATGTTCTTTAAGCTCTCACAACATTTGTCTTTATCCCCTCTAATAGACGTGCTTCTGCAAATTACTCCTGAACCTGCATAAGACCCTTAGTTATGAATATAGCATTTTTATAAACCCATATAGGTGTGTGAAAAGGGGCCAAGGACTCCAGGTTCCCCTCATTTGAGATGTGAGTGCTACTGTTGTATGGGTTATTTGCCCACAACATATTTAACCCCTCAGCCTGCGTTACTTACTCTGGTAAGTTTGGGGCACGGCTATATTTGTACCAGCACCGTTGTCTGTCATGGTGTTACACATTCCCTGGGATCTGTAGAGTTAAGCATTTTTATATGCGTATTTGATACGGCTGACCTTGCGTCTAATGTGCAAACAATACAAATGAACACAGAGCCCATTCTACACTGAACTGATTCTCGGTAATTACAAGAGGAGATATTGTTTTATCTGCCAAACACAAAGTCATATTATCTCAAAGTATGTCCCTGATCCTGAAAACCATCTGGCACAGAATTCGACTATCAGAACAAGCGATGTGTATGATCATCATCTGACTGCAATCATATGAGAACCACATACCCGACCCACTGAGGGAAATAATGCTTAAAAAAGTCATTAGAATGTGTATTTTTCTTTACATATTTAAAAGAACATGAATATTTTTGTTGTCTGTTTAGGACTGATCCTATTTACAGATCCCAAGCTCTATGAGCCCCAATAAGCACCTCGTTTAGTGATGCTTCCCTCGGACTGGATGATGGTAAATTCCACTTTTTCTTCGCATTGAGGTTCAGTGAATTCTGATCTTGAGCTGTGTATGGGGCTTGGTGATGCCAGGCTATAAAAACGAGAAAAGAAAACAAGTTAAACAATATTATTTAGCGTCTTTATGGTTTTAAACTGTATTGTACTGTATTCTGTTTGATTTCATGAGCTCAGCCTTAGTTATTGCACTAGATTTATCTTCTCACTATTCCATTGTTATGAAACCAGCGGAGCTTAGAGCTAATTTATTCAAAGCCCAGAGGCCACAATAAGTGTTATGTGAGCCCTTCTGTCAGGTGAATGACCATATACTAGCAATATACCTCCTCTCACAACAAACTATATATATATACAGCTTGCCACATGTTTGCATCACTGGAGCAGCCACGTCAGGGATTATATGTCTGTGGCAAATGTGAGCATATTGTCTCTTTAGAAACTCGTATTGGAGATCTGGAAGAACGAATTGCAACACTGCATGAAATTCAGACGCTTCAAGGGAAATGGATAGGACTGAGTTGGATGTTAACGGTTCCAGCAGTGGGAATGGGGAGGATTCAGAAGAGGAGACTCCAGGATGCAGCTGGGTCAAAGTTAGAGGGCGAGGTAAAGGTAAGCGGAAGAGACGGGCCAGTTCTGAGCTGGTACACCCCAACAGATTTTCCAGATTAAGTGAAGATGTTGGGGATATCAGTTCAGGGGTGGCAGTGTCAGAGAGGGCTGTGTTGCCTAGTATAGTGAACAGTCCTTTAGTTGTAGAAGAGCAGCATACTATGGTGGGCAGTCCTTCAGTCATGGAAGAGGGGCATACTATAGTAAACAGTCCTTCAGACATGGTAGAGGGGCATACTATAGTAAACAGTCCTTCAGACATGGTAGAGGGGCATACTATAGTAAACAGTCCTTCAGACATGGTAGAAGGGCATACTATAGTAAACAGTCCTTCAGACATGGTAGAGGGGCATACTATAGTAAACAATCCTTCAGACATGGTAGAAGGGCATACTATAGTTAACAGTCCTTTAGACATGGTAGAGGGGCATACTATAGTAAACAGTCCTTCAGACATGGTAGAAGGGCATACTATAGTAAACAGTCCTTCAGTCATGGTAGAGGGGCATACTATAGTAAACAGTCCTTCAGACATGGTAGAGGGGCATACTATAGTAAACAGTCCTTCAGTCATGGTAGAGGGGCATACTATAGTAAACAGTCCTTCAGACATGGTAGAGGGGCATACTATAGTAAACAGTCCTTCAGACATGGTAGAGGGGCATACTATAGTAAACAGTCCTTCAGACATGGTAGAGGGGCATACTATAGTAAACAGTCCTTCAGACATGGTAGAGGGGCATACTATAGTAAACAGTCCTTCAGTCATGGTAGAGGGGCATACTATAGTAAACAGTCCTTCAGACATGGTAGAGGGGCATACTATAGTAAACAGTCCTTCAGACATGGTAGAGGGGCATACTATAGTAAACAGTCCTTCAGTCATGGTAGAGGGGCATACTATAGTAAACAGTCCTTCAGACATGGTAGAGGGGCATACTATAGTAAACAGTCCTTCAGTCATGGAAGAGGGGCATACTATGGTAAACAGTCCTTCAGTCATGGCAGAGGGGCATACTATAGTTAACAGTCCTTCAGACATGGTAGAGGGGCATACTATAGTAAACAGTCCTTCAGTCATGGAAGAGGGGCATACTATGGTAAACAGTCCTTCAGTCATGGTAGAGGGGCATACTATGGTAAACAGTCCTTCAGACATGGTAGAGGGGCATACTATAGTAAACAGTCCTTCAGTCATGGAAGAGGGGCATACTATGGTAAACAGTCCTTCAGTCATGGTAGAGGGGCATACTATAGTTAACAGTCCTTCAGACATGGTAGAGGGGCATACTATAGTAAACAGTCCTTCAGTCATGGAAGAGGGGCATACTATGGTAAACAGTCCTTCAGACATGGTAGAGGGGCATACTATAGTAAACAGTCCTTCAGTCATGGAAGAGGGGCATACTATAGTAAACAGTCCTTCAGACATGGCAGAGGGGCATACTATAGTAAACAGTCCTTCAGACATGGTAGAGGGGCATACTATAGTAAACAGTCCTTCAGACATGGTAGAGGGGCATACTATAGTAAACAGTCCTTCAGACATGGTAGAGGGGCATACTATGGTGGGCAGTCCTTCAGACATGGTAGAGGGGCATACTATAGTAAACAGTCCTTCAGTCATGGAAGAGGGGCATACTATGGTGGGCAGTCCTTCAGACATGGTAGAGGGGCATACTATAGTAAACAGTCCTTCAGACATGGTAGAGGGGCATACTATAGTAAACAGTCCTTCAGTCATGGTAGAGGGGCATACTATAGTAAACAGTCCTTCAGTCATGGTAGAGGGGCATACTATAGTAAACAGTCCTTCAGACATGGTAGAGGGGCATACTATAGTAAACAGTCCTTCAGACATGGTAGAGGGGCATACTATAGTAAACAGTCCTTCAGACATGGTAGAGGGGCATACTATGGTAAACAGTCCTTCAGACATGGTAGAGGGGCATACTATAGTAAACAGTCCTTCAGACATGGTAGAGGGGCATACTATAGTAAACAGTCCTTCAGACATGGTAGAGGGGCATACTATGGTGGGCAGTCCTTCAGACATGGTAGAGGGGCATACTATAGTAAACAGTCCTTCAGTCATGGAAGAGGGGCATACTATGGTAAACAGTCCTTCAGACATGGTAGAGGGGCATACTATAGTAAACAGTCCTTCAGACATGGTAGAGGGGCATACTATAGTAAACAGTCCTTCAGACATGGTAGAGGGGCATACTATGGTGGGCAGTCCTTCAGACATGGTAGAGGGGCATACTATAGTAAACAGTCCTTCAGTCATGGAAGAGGGGCATACTATGGTGGGCAGTCCTTCAGACATGGTAGAGGGGCATACTATAGTAAACAGTCCTTCAGACATGGTAGAGGGGCATACTATAGTAAACAGTCCTTCAGTCATGGTAGAGGGGCATACTATAGTAAACAGTCCTTCAGTCATGGTAGAGGGGCATACTATAGTAAACAGTCCTTCAGACTTGGTAGAGGGGCATACTATAGTAAACAGTCCTTCAGACATGGTAGAGGGGCATACTATAGTAAACAGTCCTTCAGTCATGGGAGAGGGGCTTACTATAGTAAACAGTCCTTCAGACATGGTAGAGGGGCATACTATAGTAAACAGTCCTTCAGACATGGTAGAGGGGCATACTATAGTAAACAGTCCTTCAGACATGGTAGAGGGGCATACTATAGTAAACAGTCCTTCAGTCATGGTAGAGGGGCATACTATAGTAAACAGTCCTTCAGACATGGTAGAGGGGCATACTATAGTAAACAGTCCTTCAGACATGGTAGAGGGGCATACTATAGTAAACAGTCCTTCAGTCATGGTAGAGGGGCATACTATAGTAAACAGTCCTTCAGACATGGTAGAGGGGCATACTATGGTAAACAGTCCTTCAGACATGGTAGAGGGGCATACTATAGTAAACAGTCCTTCAGTCATGGAAGAGGGGCATACTATAGTAAACAGTCCTTCAGACATGGTAGAGGGGCATACTATAGTAAACAGTCCTTCAGATATGGTAGAGGGGCATACTATAGTAAACAGTCCTTCAGACATGGTAGAGGGGCATACTATAGTAAACAGTCCTTCAGACATGGTAGAGGGGCATACTATAGTAAACAGTCCTTCAGACATGGTAGAGGGGCATACTATAGTAAACAGTCCTTCAGACATGGTAGAGGGGCATACTATAGTAAACAGTCCTTCAGACATGGAAGAGGTGCATACTATAGTAAACAGTCCTTCAGACATGGTAGAGGGGCATACTATAGTTAACAGTCCTTCAGACATGGTAGAGGGGCATACTATAGTAAACAGTCCTTCAGACATGGTAGAGGGGCATACTATAGTAAACAGTCCTTCAGACATGGTAGAGGGGCATACTATAGTAAACAGTCCTTCAGACATGGTAGAGGGGCATACTATAGTAAACAGTCCTTCAGACATGGTAGAGGGGCATACTATAGTAAACAGTCCTTCAGACATGGTAGAGGGGCATACTATAGTAAACAGTCCTTCAGACATGGTAGAGGGGCATACTATAGTAAACAGTCCTTCAGTCATGGAAGAGGGGCATACTATAGTAAACAGTCCTTCAGACATGGTAGAGGGGCATACTATAGTAAACAGTCCTTCAGACATGGTAGAGGGGCATACTATAGTAAACAGTCCTTCAGACATGGTAGAGGGGCATACTATAGTAAACAGTCCTTCAGTCATGGAAGAGGGGCATACTATAGTAAACAGTCCTTCAGACATGGTAGAGGGGCATACTATAGTAAACAGTCCTTCAGACATGGTAGAGGGGCATACTATAGTAAACAGTCCTTCAGTCATGGAAGAGGGGCATACTATAGTAAACAGTCCTTCAGACATGGTAGAGGGGCATACTATGGTGGGCAGTCCTTCAGTCATGGAAGAGGGGCATACTATAGTAAACAGTCCTTCAGACATGGTAGAGGGGCATACTATGGTGGGCAGTCCTTCAGTCATGGTAGAGGGGCATACTATAGTTAACAGTCCTTCAGACATGGTAGAGGGGCATACTATAGTAAACAGTCCTTCAGACATGGTAGAGGGGCATACTATAGTAAACAGTCCTTCAGACATGGTAGAGGGGCATACTATAGTAAACAGTCCTTCAGTCATGGAAGAGGGGCATACTATAGTAAACAGTCCTTCAGACATGGTAGAGGGGCATACTATAGTAAACAGTCCTTCAGACATGGTAGAGGGGCATACTATAGTAAACAGTCCTTCAGTCATGGAAGAGGGGCATACTATAGTAAACAGTCCTTCAGACATGGTAGAGGGGCATACTATAGTAAACAGTCCTTCAGTCATGGAAGAGGGGCATACTATAGTTAACAGTCCTTCAGACATGATAGAGGGGCATACTATAGTAAACAGTCCTTCAGTCATGGTAGAGGGGCATACTATGGTGGGCAGTCCTTCAGTCATGGAAGAGGGGCATACTATAGTAAACAGTCCTTCAGACATGGTAGAGGGGCATACTATGGTGGGCAGTCCTTCAGTCATGGAAGAGGGGCATACTATAGTAAACAGTCCTTCAGACATGGTAGAGGGGCATACTATGGTGGGCAGTCCTTCAGTCATGGTAGAGGGGCATACTATAGTTAACAGTCCTTCAGACATGGTAGAGGGGCATACAAGTCAGGGCCTGAGGCAGATGTTGGTGGTAGGAGACTCTATTATTCTTTTTTCTTTTGTGTAATTTAGTGGGGTTTTTTTTTTGTAATTTAGTTAATTGTAGTGTTATGTTAGGTGTTAGTGTAAGACAGGTTCGGTTTTATTTTACAGGTATATATTTATTATAACTAGGTAGCTAGTAAATAGTTAATAACTATTTACTAACTAGTCTGCCTAGTTAAAATAAATACAAACAGCTGTGAAATAAAAAATAAAACCTAAGCTAGCTACAATGTAACTATTAGTTATTTTGTAGCAAGCTTAGAGTTTATTTTACAGGCAAGTATTTAGTCTTAAATAGGAATTATTTAGGTAATAATAGTAGGTTTAATTTAGATTTATTGTAATTAAATTAAATTTAGGGGTGTTAGGGTTAGACTTAGGGTTAGGGGTTAATATATTTATTTAGTGTTAGTGATGTGGGAGGCCAGAGGTTTAGGCGTTAATAACTTTAGTATAGTGGCGGCGATGTTGAGGGCGGCAGATTAGGGGTTAATACGTGTAATGTAGGTGTCGGCGATGTTGGGGGGTGGCAGATTAGTGGTTAATAAGTGTAGGTAGGTAGGTGGCATCGATGTCGGGGGCGGCAGATTAGGGGTTAATAAGTGTAATGTAGGTGTCGATGATGTCGGGGGCGGCAGATTAGGGGTGTTTAGACTCAGGATTTATGTTAGGGTGTTAGGTGTAAACATAACTTTTCTTTCCCCATAGGAATCAATGGGGCTGTGTTACGGAGCTTTACGCTCCTTTATTGCAGGTGTTAGGCTTTTTTTTAGCCGGCTCTCCCCATTGATGTCTATGGGGAAATCGTGCACAAGCACGTAAAACCAGCTCAAAGCAGCACCGGTATTAGTGTGCGTTATGAAGCTCAATGCTGCCATATTGCCCGCTAACGCCGGGTTTTTGCAAACCTGTAATAGCAGTGCTATTAAAAGTGAGCGGTGGAAATAACTTGCAAGTTAGTACAGAGCCGCTCATAACGCAAAACTCGTAATCTGGCTGTAAGGCTGGCATCAAACAGCTTTAGTAAAGCAGTTTATTAGATGTGGTCAAAGACACAGATAGACAATGTTTCAAGATACGTTTAAAGGGACACTGAACCCAAATTTTTTCTTTTGTGATTCAGATAGAGCATGACATTTTAAGCAACTTTCTAATTTACTCCTATTATTACATTTTCTTCATTCTCTTGGTATCTTTATTTGAAATGCAAGAATATAAGTTTAGATGCCGGCCCATTTTTGATGAACAACCTTGTTTGTTCTTGCTGATTGGTGGATAAATTCATCCACCAATAAAAAAGTGCTGTCCAGAGGTCTGAACCAAGAAAAAAAGCTTAGATACCTTCTTTTTCAAATAAAGATAGCAAGAGAACGAAGAAAAATTGATAATATGAGTAAATTAGAAAGTTACTTAAAATTGCATGCTCTTTCTGAATCATGAAAGAAAAAAATTGGGTTTAGTGTCCCTTTAAGGGCTTTGCCCTGAAATGTCATCAATATGTATTTGTTCCTTGTGTTTTGCTTAACTTATTTACAACGCTGTTGCTGTAGTTTTTTTTATGGTTTTTGATAATTTGATTGTGCAGCAACAAAAATCACTCTGGGCTTTAGCCCCAGTGTAACTCAAGACATAACAATGCTTTGCAGCTCTTCAATAACTAAGGAGTTTATATGGGTGTTTAAAGTCCCTTTAAATGATTATTTCCCACAATGCACTGTAAAACTAAAATAACAATAGAAATCCGTTTTTACAAACCTATAGATGCTCAAAGCAAACTTCAATGTTTAAATTAAACAGTAATTGAACCTTAGGAGGTCTCTGAATTGGACATTGTTTGACAATAAATTATCCTCTTGACCCTTGACCCCACTGGCCTGTTTCTTATTGGGCAGACAGCGGTATCAGAAAATTAGAAGTAAGAGATACAATCTAGCTTTATGTCCCAGCGGCTGTACAACTAATGCTAAAATGACCCCACAGTAAAGACGCATCAATCACCCAGATGTGACACCTTTACCCATTTGTCCTTGCAAGACGCTGCTCACCCTAATGTGCGGAGCATTGTGACACCGGTATAGATGGGGAGAAGATTATTATAAATCCAGATAAAACGAGAGAGTCAGGTGGCACCTTTTGATCACACAGGAAAAGCTCTTTTTAAGATAAGATTTGTCTCCTTATTAAGCAGCTTTAAATGCCAAATGTTTCATTAATGCTACGCAGCAGATGGGACCCCTTATTTAAAATTAATAAGAATTAACTCTCTTCAGGGTAATAAATACAACTAGTGGAAATACTACACAAACCTCAGTAGTTTTCTTTTTTAGTTTTAAAATCTTTTTCTGTTCAAGTGTAACATTTTGTTAATAAAAAACAAGGTTACTAATTGTGTCTAAATCTATAAATCAGACAAATAATCAAATGAGCAAAACTTTACATCAAAATATGGTATTGCTTATCCTTACACACGTCAGCAAACACACACACACACACAAACATGTAAACACACATGCACAAGCACACACACAAACATGTAAACACACATGCACAAGCACACACACACACACAAACATGTAAACACACATGCACAAGCACACACACACAAACATGTAAACACACATGCACACACACACACAAACATGTAAACACACATGCACACACACACACACACATGCACACATGCACAAGCACACACACATACAAACATGTAAACACACATGCACACACACACACACATACAAACATGTAAACACACATGCACAAGCACACACACACACACAAACATGTAAACACACATGCACACACACACACATGCACAAGCACACACACACATACAAACATGTAAACACACATGCACAAGCACACACACACATACAAACATGTAAACACACATGCACACACACACATACAAACATGTAAACACACATGCACAAGCACACACACACATACAAACATGTAAACACACATGCACAAGCACACACACACACATACAAACATGTAAACACACATACAAACATGTAAACACACATGCACAAGCACACACACACATACAAACATGTAAACACACATGCACACACACATACAAACATGTAAACACACATGCAAAAGCACACACACACATACAAACATGTAAACACACATGCACAAGCACATACACACATACAAACATGTAAACACACATGCACACACACACACAAACATGTAAACACACATGCACAAGCACACACACACATACAAACATGTAAACACACATGCACAAGCACACACACACATACAAACATGTAAACACACATGCACACACACACACACATGTAAACACACATGCACAAGCACACACACACATACAAACATGTAAACACACATGCACACACACAAATACAAACATTTAAACACACATGCACAAGCACACACACACACATACAAACATGTAAACACACATGCACACACACACACAAACATGTAAACACACATGCACAAGCACACACACACATACAAACATGTAAACACACATGCACAAGCACACACACACATACAAACATGTAAACACACATGCACACACACACACACATGTAAACACACATGCACAAGCACACACACACATACAAACATGTAAACACACATGCACACACACACATACAAACATGTAAACACACACACACACATACAAACATGTAAACACACATGCACACACATACAAACATGTACACACATGCACAAGCACACATACAAACATATACGCACAAGCACACACACACACACATACAAACATGAAAACACACACACACACATACAAACATGTAAACACATGCACAAACACACACACACATACAAACATGTAAACACATGCACAAGCACACACACACATACAAACATGTAAACACACATGCACACACACACAAACATGTAAACACACATGCACACATACAAACATGTAAATACATGCACACACACACATACAAACATGTAAACACACATGCACAAGCACACATACACACATACAAACATGTAAACACACACACATACAAACATGTAAACACACATGCACAAGCACACACACACATACAAACATGTAAACACACATGCACAAGCACACACACATACAAACATGTAAACACACATGCACAAGCACACACACACACAAACATGTAAACACACATGCACAAGCACACACACACACACAAACATGTAAACACACATTCACAAGCACACACACGCACATACAAACATGTAACATACCAACACCATTGCATCAAGGGAGTATATGCTGTACATAAGCAAACCGAGGGCTGCAATATACCTCCATAGGCACAAATAGCATGTGGGGCACATTAGGGCCCTCAGGATAGGCTTGGGCTACAGTGTTTCTTCAGAACCGCAGCTGAAATATTAGCCCATGGAAGGGGATATAACTATTTCATGTCGTATTGCAGACACTCTAATAATTCTGTATACCAGTAGTGAAACATAAGATAAGCTATATATTAACCCTATGCAGGCAGAAGAGGAATAAACTTGCTGCATTATCTGTGCTGGAGATGAGGAGCGGAACAGGGGGGCAGATAAAAGGCACTGCAGGGATTTATTGTGGCCCCTGATGTAAATAATCTAATAATGTTATTATGTGTTTGCATTTTCCTTCACCGCATCTCAATAAATTGTATTTACAAAACTAGGTGTTTGCCTAGTTACTTTTCTGCATATTTTTATACATACAAAATAATACAACAAACAGCTGTATTAATACAGAGCACACTGAAGTAAATGTGTATCATCACAAATAAATATCTGCCAATTGCAAACTAAACGGTGCTAATATTGTCTAAAGGTGCCACTTGTGCCATTTAGTTCACTGCTAATAATTTGCAGGTCGGATACATTTGTAGAATACTCTGTAAGCCCTGCCTGCTGGTCAGTTTCCATGGTGAGGGTATTAAGGTCTTGTTTTGTACACAACATAACTAGACACCCACATGCCAATAGTAATATATCACTGTAGCAGAGCAGACAAGGTTGAAAAAAGACAAAAGTTAGTCAAATTAAACCCTCAGAGATGTCATGAAAATACAAATGAACTGTCAGAAGTACAATGCAATGACCTTCTTCTGTTTTAGACAAAAATATATCTAACCTTATAAAGCCGAAGTCACAACCTCCACAGGCAGCAACTTCTTTAGCATGACCATTCTTACTGGAAAATCTCTTCTCCTTGCTAAAGGTGAAATATCCTGTGCTCTAGCCGTAAAGGGTAATCTCTTGTCACATATTATTTATTTCAACATAGAAGGACCCTAAAGTACTGAACCAAAAAATAGCTTAGATGCCTTCTTTTTCAAATAAAGATAGCAAGAGAACAAAGAAAAGTTGATAATAGGAGTAACATAGTAACATAGTAGATGAGGTTGAAAAAAGACCGAAGTCCATCGAGTTCAACCTATACAAATATACAGTAAAATACTTACAAAAAGCTCCAGTTAAATTTAAATAACCCCACTAAAAGGTGACCCATTTAATCCAAGCAATCAATCCATGAATTCTGTTTTTAGACAGAAATGTATCCAAACAATTTTTAAATATATCTATGGTATGGGCATTCACTACCTCCTTTGGTAATGAGTTCCACAATTTTATTGCTCTTACAGTGAAAAAACATTTCCGTTGCAGGAGATTAAATATCCTTTCCTCCAACCTTAAATTATGACCTCTTGTCACAAACAATTTTCTTGGAATAAACAGAGCTTCTGCCATCTCTGTATATGGGCCTTGAATATATTTATATAAAGTAATCATGTCACCTCTCAAGTGCCTTTTTTCTAAAGAAAACAGACTCAGTTTGGCTAGCCTCTCCTCATAGATTAAATTATCCATTAACCTTATTAGCTTTGTGGCCCTTCTCTGAACTCTTTCTAGTTCTGCAGTATCTTTTTTTGATCGGTCCCCAGAACTGCACTCCATACTCAAGGTAAGGTCTAACCAGGGATTTATATAGTGACAGAATTATACTTTCCTCCCTTGCATCAGTGCATCTTTAATACATGCTACTATCTTATTAGCCTTTGAAGCCGCTGCCCTGCATTGTGCACCCATCTTTAGCTTGTTATCTAGTACTACTCCCAAATCCCTTTCCTCCTCTGTTTGGCTAAGTCTTGTCCCATTTAAATAATACATTGCCTGCTTATTTTTACTTCCAAAATGTAGAACCTTGGATTTTCCCGTATTAAATCTCATTTTCCATTTACCTGGCCATACTTCTGATTTTTGCAGATCCCTTTTTAAAGAAAGTTCATCGTGCTCTGACCTAATGACCTTACTTAACTGTCTATTAGAGATGTCGCTATTTAATCCTTGCTCCAAGTCATTTATAAAAATATTATTAGAAAGTTGCTTAAAATTGCATGCTGTATCTGAATCACAAAAGAAAAAAATTGGATTCAGTGTCCCTTTAAGGATAAATGTGTGTTCATGTGACACCTGTGCAAGTATAAAGAAGGATCATTTACTTACTATAGAACTGCTGATTCATTACTGTATATAAGGAGTATACACTTTTGTTTTTATTAATAGAATTTCTAAACCTTGTTCCCATGTCTATTATTTTATAATGTCTCCCTTTAGGGTCTAGTCTTGGGCAAGTCTTCTAAACAAGGCGATTTACAGATGAGTTGCTTTTTTGGCCAGATTTCTGCTTCTTCCCATTCTCCGATACATACTGTGCACAATACCCGGGGGCATCACTTTGGTCACACAAATGTCTTTAGGAGATATAAGGGATTTTGTAGGGTATCCTGTCTCTGTGTCAGCAATGAAAACACCTACATCAAGGGCACCATTCATTATGTTGTCAGTTTTACGTTTCAATATTAGAAGAGTCCCCAGTGAGTATTATACATCACATGGTGCCACATTATTAGCTGCCCAAATCCACAGACTGTAATAACTGTCTAAATAGCAAACCATACTAATTATAGGGACTGGATAGAGCTGTAAATCTTCATTACTGTTGGCATTTTAGTCAGTCGCTAGTATGCACATTATATAACATTATACCATTTGTAGTAGTAATACTTATTCAGTTGTGTTCTATAAATAAATATCAATCAGTCATTTATTTATTTATTTTTTTAACTTAAAGGGACACTAAACCCAATTTTTTTCTTTCATGATTCGGATAGAGCAGCAATTTTAAGCAACTTTCTCATTTACTCCTATTATAATTTTGTCTTTGTTCTCTTGGTATCTTTATTTGAAAAGCAGAAATGAAAGCTTAGGAGCCAGCCCATTTTAGGTCCAGCAGCTAGGTACTGCTTGCTGATTGGTTGCTAAATGTAGCCACAAATCAGCAAGTGCTATCCAGGGTCCTGAACAAAAAACGGGCCGGCTCCTAAACTTTCATTCCTGCTTTTGCAAATAAAGATAAAAAGAGAATGAAGACAAATTGATAATGGGAGTAAATTAGAAAGTTGCTTAAAATTGCTGCTCTATCCGATTCATAAAATAAAACGTTTGGGTTCAGTGTCCCTTAAATTGGAGTGCTGAATGCAACAACCCATCTGTTATATGATTTTTAGATACCTAACTATACTGTGCAAAGCATAGAGGACGGCCGGAGATGTTCTCCCTTCTACCTATGCTGTGCGCAGCTTGCCTCCCTGTGTGCTCCATATGTGCCACGTTCATCAATGCATTTCACTTCTGATTCATTCAATACGTTGTGCATCAGGAAAAACAAAATGTATGCTTACCTGATCAATTTCTTTCTTTCCACATATGGTGAGTCCGCGGGATCATCAATTACTGTTGGGAATATCACTCCTGGCCAGCAGGAGGAGGCAAAGAGTGCCACAGCCAAGCTGTTAATAAGAATCACTTCCCTTCCCACAATCCCCAGTCATTCGACCGAAGGAAAATGGAGAAAAGGGAATAACACTTTCAGGCCCATTTATCAAGCTCCGTATGGAGCTTGAAGGGCCGTGTTTCTGGCGAGTCTTCAGACTCGCCAGAAACACAACTTATGAAGCAGCGGTCTAAAGACCGCTGCTCCATAACCCTGTCCGCCTGCTCTGAACAGGCGGACAGGAATCGCCGGACATCAACCCGATCGAATACGATCGGGTTGATTGATAGCTCCCTGCTGGCGGCCGATTGGCCGCGAGTCAGCAGGGGGCGGCGTTGCACCAGCAGCTCTTGTGAGCTGCTGGTGCAATGTTAAATGCGGAGAGCGTATTGCTCTCCGCATTTAGCGAGGTCTTGCGGACCTGATCCGCAGTGTCGGATCAGGTCTGCAAGCCATTTGATAAATGGGCCTGAAGGTGTAGAGGTGCCTGAGGTTAAAGTTAAAAATAACGGTTTTAAACTAAAGGGTAAGCATAAATCAGGTAAGCATAAATTTTTTTTTCTTTCCTAAGATTTGGTGAGTCCACGGGATCATCAATTACTGTTTGGAATCAATATCCAAGCCAGAGGACACAGATGATTAGGAAGGGACAAGACAGGGAACCTAAACAGAAGGCACCACGGCTTGAAGAACCTTTCTCCCAAAAGAAGCCTCAGCAGAGGCAAAAGTATCAAATTTGGAAAAAGTATGCAGAGAAGACCAAGTTGCCGCCTTGCAAATCTGTTCCACAGAAGCTTTATTTTTAAAAGCCCAAGAAGAAAAAACAGCTCTAGTGGAATGAGCTGTAATTCTCTCAGGAGGCTGCTGTCCAACAGACTCATAGGCCAAACAAATTATACTTCTCAACCTGAAAGAAAGAGAAGTAGCAGTAACTTTCTGACCTTTATGTTTACCAGAGAAACAAACAAACAGGGCAGAAGACAGGAAAAAATCCTTAAGTCTCCTGAAGATAGAACTTCAGAGCATGCAGAACATCCAGATTTTGCAACAAACGTTCCTTATGAGAAGGAGGATTAGGACATAGAGAAGGAACAACAATTTCCTGATTAGTATTTCTATCCAAAACAACTTTAGGAAGAAAACCCAACTTAGTACGTAGAACCGCCTTATCAGCATGAAAGATAAGGAGAATTATTCTGCAAGGCTGAGATTTCCGAGACTCTCTGAGCAGAAGAAATAGCAACAAGAAACAAAACCTTCCAAGAAACATCCGCCAGACGCTTATGTAGCAAAATAGACAAGGCAGAGATCTGACCCTTCAGAGTACTAGCTGGAGAAAAGACAAAATCCTAGGAATCCTGACCCTACTCCAGGTAACCCTTGGATTCACACCAATAGAGATATTTACGCCATATCTTATGGTAAATCTTCCTAGTAACAGGCTTGGGAGCCTGAATCATGGTCTCAATGAACAACTCAGAAAACCCACGCTTAGCCAGATGGCACTTTGCTACAATGTAAAGTAGTGAGTGTACAGCCTGTATAACAGTGTTAATTTGCTGTCCTCTCAAAATAACAACACACAGCCATTAATGTCTAAACCGTTGGTAATAAAAGTGAGTATACCCCTAAGTGGAAATGTCCAAATTGGGCCCAACGTGTCAATATTTTATGTGGCCACCATTATTTTCCAGCACTGCCTTAACCCCCTTGGGCATGGAGTTCACCAGAGCTTCACAGGTTGCCATTGGAGACCTCTTCCACTCCTCCATGACAATATCACAGAGCTGGTGGATGTTAGAGACCTTGCGCTCCCCCACCTTCCATTTGAGGATGCTCTATAGGGTTTAGGTCTGGAGAAATGCTTGGCCAGTCCATCACCTTTACCCTCAGCTTCTTTAGCAGTGGCAGTGGTCGTCTTGGAGGTGTGTTTGGGGTCGTTATCATGTTGGAATACTGCCCTGCGGCCCAGTCTCTGAAGGGAGGGGATCATGCTCTGCTTCAGTATGTCACAGTACATGTTGGCATTCATGGTTCCCTCAATGATTTGTAGCTCCCCAGTGCTGGCAGCTTTCATGCAGGCCCAGACCATGACACTCCCACCACCATGCTTGACTGTAGTCAAGACACACTTGTCTTTGTACTCCTCACCTGGTTGCCGACACACATGCTTGACACCATCTGCCAAATATGTTTTTATCTTGGTCTCATCGGACCACAGGACATGGTTCCAGTAATCCATGTCCTTAGTCTGCTTGTCTTCAGCAAACTTTGCAGGCTTTCTTGAGCATCATCTTTAGAAGAGGCTTCCTTCTGGGCCGACAGCCATGCAGACCAATTTGATGGAGTATGCGGCGTATGGTCTGAGCACTGACAGGCTGACCCCCCCACCCCTTCAACCTCTGCAGCAATGCTAGCAGCACTCATACGTCTATTTCCCAAAGACAACCTCTGGATATGATGCTGAGCACATGCACTCAACTTCTTTGGTAGACCATGGCGAGGCCTGTTCTGAGTGGAACCTGTCCTATGAAACCGCTGTATGGTCTTGTCCACCGTGCTGCAGCTCAGTTTCAGGGTCTTAGCAAACTTCTTATAGCCTAGGCCATCTTTATGTAGAGCAACAATTTTTTTTACAGATCCTCAGAGAGTTCTTTGCCATGAGGTGCCATGTTGAAATTCCAGTGACCAATATGAGAGAGTGTGAGAGCGATAACACCAAATTTAACACACCTGCTCCCCAGTCACACCTTGTAACACTAACGAGTCACATGACACTGGGGAGGGAAAATGGATAATTGGGCCCAATTTGGACGTTTCCACTTAGGGGTGTACTCACTTTTGTTGCCAACGGTTAAGACATTAATGGCTGTGTTTCGAGTTATTTTGAGGGGACAGCACATTTACACTGTTATACAGGCTGTACACTCACTACTTTAGATTGTAGCAAAGTGTCATTTCTTAAGTGTTGTCACATGAAAAGATATAATACAATATTTACA
This sequence comes from Bombina bombina, assembly GCF_027579735.1. Classification (NCBI taxonomy): domain Eukaryota; kingdom Metazoa; phylum Chordata; class Amphibia; order Anura; family Bombinatoridae; genus Bombina; species Bombina bombina. The sequence continues at coordinate 7,187,011 of NC_069506.1, read as the reverse complement.
AAAATATGAGGGGTGTACTCACTTTTGTGGGATACTGTATATAATCAGGACAAACTTATACAGAAATAGTTGCATTTCTGATGTACTGAACAATCAAAGTGTTTGTCTTGTGTTCTTTTTCTGATGTTTTGACCGTTTTGAGATCAGGGAATACAAATAAATCTGCTATTTATCTGCAGTCATATTGATTTCTCAAAGAGTTTTGTCTAAGAGGACTGTAGACAGACTTAATTTTATCAATAAAAACAGAGAAGCGTTCAACCTGGGAACGAACAACAGCATAATAGCTTGCTCTATAGGTAGTTACCACCTAAGACTTTATTTTATACTATTGATATGTACAGAAGAATCTCAGTGCATCTAATCATATGAGAGGCCTGATGTAGTCACTAGAATAACGTGTTCATTACTGTGGGAGCAGGTAACGCTAACAACTTGATTGTAATAATTTGTTACTAAATACAGAAATTACATGAAAGCGTAACTGGCGCCACAGGGACATATAGATATATATAGTTAATAAATATATCACACCTATAGCACAAGTGTCTAGATTCCTTAAAGGGACAGTAAAGTTAAACTTTCATGATACAGATATTTCAGATTTACTTGTTATCTGATTTGCTTCGTTCTTTTGGTATCTTTTGAGGAAAAAAGCATACTTAGTGTGACGGACACCGGCTACCCCGACTGGGTACCTCCGCCAGAAGGGTCCTACCTATACCTGGAACATGCCTCTATGTAGCGGAGCAAAAGTGATTATAACGGAGCCCACCCAAATAACCAGACAGAACCAGTATTTGGGTGAAACAAAGAACAACTTTATTGTGGAAACACACTACTTTTATACACCAATTCATCTTGATAAGGAGTCTTATCAGACCTCCAGCCTTTTCCGCCCCTCCAGACAGGCTGGCATCCCCCATAGTGTCCATTGTCTTATATGGTCCCAGTGGTACAGATATGGCTATTCCAGGGTGATCCCGGGGGAGCCGCTGCACTTCCAGGGTGTCATTGGAAAGCCCTCGATCCCCAGATGTTACAGTCCAAAGAGCTACGGGTGATCAAACTTACACCAGGAAGGCCAAGGGAAAATAGGTGTTGTAGTGGGTCTGGAACCCCCAGTTCCCAAGGGAGCTGCCCTCCGGCAATCACCCCACCTCTCGCCCTCTCTAGGGAGTACCAATCCACAAAAGAGCAGAGCTCTGGGGTGAAGGGCCGCTGAGGCGACCTGGTGTAAATGTCAGCGAGTATGCAGGGAGGCGCAGCCAGCTGGTAGTTCCAGGAGCCCGGCCAGCCGGAAAGGGGTTAGGCGGTCAGAAATCAGCTCTTCCGTGAGGGTGTACAGATCACAATACAGGCAAAACTAAGAGTCTGGGAGATCGCAAATGACACAAAAAGGCCATATCTGAGGTAAAAAGGAGTGAGCTGGGTACTAGGGGGTAGCCCTTGCAGCCTGGTATCCGTGACACTTAGGTAGGCTCATTAGCAACAATGCCCTACTGAGAGCTAGATGCTGATGTGTTCAGCTAGCTCCCAGAAGTGCATTTGCTGCTTTGTCAACAAAAGATATTAAGAGAATGAAGCAAATGTAATAATTAAATGTGAAAGTTGTTAAAAATCGTATGCTCTATTGTTGGGTTTCCTTTCCCTTTAAGCTTTGAGAGCACACAAGTAGACCATGCGTAGCTGTCACATCTTGTCATGTTAGGTGTAATCACTAATCCTCGTTATAACATGCGGCGGAGGTGAGACATCTGGCAATGCACCAAACACAATGGGCTTAACATTGCCATAGCATACAGCACTAACACTCCCTGTGTTATGTGATAAAGAGGAGACACCTCAGCTTCAGATTTAACCCCTGCCTGCCAATGCACTGTAAGTTGTGGTAGGGTGAGCTTTATTAAGGGAGCTGATATTGGTGAATTTAAAGTTCATGGGATTTAGTGGCCAATTAAACACAGTATACAAAAAAAATTACATCATGCATATAAACGACTGACCTTTAACCCCTCCAGGACCGGGAATTTCAGGGAAAAACTTGCCCAAAAGAACAAAGACTTTTTGGCATTTTGCTATCACTTAAAGGGACATGAAACCCACATTTGTTTCTTTCATAATTTAGAAAGAGAATGCAATTTTAAACATCTTTCTAATTTACTTCTATTATCTAATTTGTTTTATTCTCTTGATATTCTTTGCTGAAAAGCATATCTACATATGCTCAGTAGCTGCTGATTGGTTGCTGCACATAGAGGGGCCCATTTATCAAAGGGCTTGCGGACCTGATCCGACACTGCGGATCAGGTCCGCAAGACCTCGCTAAATGCGGAGAGCAATACGCTCTCCACATTTAACATTGCACCAGCAGCTCACAAGAGCTGCTGGTGCAACGCCGCCCCCTGCTGACTCGCGGCCAATCGGCCGCCAGCAGGGAGCTGTCAATCAACCCGATCGTATTCGATCGGGTTGATTTCCGGCGGTTCCTGTCCGCCTGCTCAGAGCAGGCGGACAGGGTTATGAAGCAGCGGTCTTTAGACCGCTGCTTCATAACTTGTGTTTCTGGCGAGTCTGAAGACTCGCCAGAAACACGGCCCTTCAAGCTCCATACGGAGCTTGATAAATGGGCCTGAGAAGCCTCATGTGATTGGCTCACCCATGTGCATTGTTTTTTTCTTCAACTAAGGATATCTAAAAAATGAAGCAAAATAAATAATAGAAGTAAATTGTAATGTTGTTTAAATTTGTATGTTCTATCTGAATCATGAAAGAAAGATTTTGGGTTTAGTGGCCCTTTAATTTAAAAAGGAACAGAACCTTGGTATTTTTTATTTATTTACCTGTCAAAACTACTATACATATTTTTTTAAGTAGACAACCCAAGGTATTGATCTAGGCCCATTTTAGTATATTTCATGCCACCGTTTTGCTGCAAAATGCGATCAAATTAAAAAAAATTGTTAACTTTTTCACAAACTATCGGCTAGATTACGAGTTGTGCGGTAAGCTGAAAAAGCAGCGTTAACAGGTCCTAACGCTGCTTTTTCACTACCGCTGGTATTACGAGTCTTGCAGGTTTAGGGGCACCGCACACTTTTTTGGCCTTACCGCAAACCGACTTATGTAAACTTTGTAAAGTCTTTTTTCTATGGGACTTCCATAACGCCGGTATTACGAGTCTGTCCTGGGAGGCCAAAAAGTGAGCGGTACACCCTCTACCTCCAAGATCCCTAACGCATTTTAAAGTCAGTAGTTATGAGTTTTATACTACAACGCCGTAGCATAAAACTCATAACTAAAGTGCTAAAAACAGAATTTATGCTTACCTGATAAATTTCTTTCTCTTGTGATGTATCGAGTCCACGGACCCTTTACTTGTGGGATATTCTTCTTCCCTACAGGAAGTGGCAAAGAGAGCACCCACAGCAGAGCTGTCTATATAGCTTCTCCCTTAGCTCCGCCCCCCCCAGTCATTCGACTGAAGGCTAGGAAGAAAAAGGAGAAACTATAGGGTGCAGAGGTGACTGAAGTTTTTCAAATAAAAATATGCTACCTGTCTTAAACAGACAGGGCGGGCCGTGGACTCGATACATCACAAGAGAAAGAAATTTATCAGGTAAGCATAAATTCTGTTTTCTCTTGTAAGATGTATCGAGTCCACAGATTCATCCTTTACTTGTGGGATACCAATACCAAAGCTTTAGGACACGGATGAAGGGAGGGACAAGGCAGGTACCTTAAACGGAAGACATCACTGCTTGTAGAACTTTTCTCCCAAAAATAGCCTCCGAAGAAGCAAAAGTATCAAATTTGGAAAATTTGGAAAAAGTATGAAGCGAAGACCAAGTCGCCGCCTTACAAATCTGTTCAACAGAAGCCTCATTTTTAAAAGCCCACGTGGAAGCAACAGCTCTAGTAGAATGAACAGTAATTCTTTCAGGAGGCTGCTGTCCAGAAGTCTCATAAGCCAAACGGATGATGCTTTTCAGCCAAAAGGAAAGAGAGGTAGCCGTAGCCTTTTGACCTCTCCGTTTACCAGAATAAACAACAAACAATGAAGATGTTTGATGGAAATCTTTAGTTGCTTGTAAGTAGAACTTTAAAGCACGAACCACATCAAGATTGTGCAACAGACGTTCCTTCTTTGAAGAAGGATTAGGACACAGTGAAGGAACAACAATTTCCTGATTGATATTCCTATTAGAAACAACCTTAGGAAGGAATCCAGGTTTGGTACGTAAGACCACCTTATCTGCATGGAAAACAAGATAAGGTGAGTCACATTGTAAAGCAGATAACTCAGAAACTCTTCGAGCCGAAGGGATAGCTACTAAAAACAGAACTTTGAAAGATAGAAGTTTAATATCTATGGAATGCATAGGTTCAAACGGAACCCCTTGAAGAACTTTAAGAACTAAGTTTAAGCTCCAAGGTGGAGCCACAGGTCTATAAACAGGCTTGATTCTGACTAAAGCCTGACTAAACGCTTGAACGTCTGAAACATCTGCCAGACGCTTGTGTAAAAGAATAGACAATGCAGAAATCTGTCCTTTTAAGGAACTAGCTGATAATCCCTTCTCCAAACCTTCTTTGAGAAAGGACAATATTCTAGGAATCCTAATCTTATTCCATGAGTAACCCTTGGATTCACACCAATAAAAATATTTGCGCCAAATCTTATGATAGATTTTCCTGGTGACAGGCTTTCTAGCTTGAATCAGGGTATCAATGACCGACTCAGAGAAACCACGCTTTGATAGAATCAGGCGTTCAATCTCCAAGCAGTCAGACGCAGAGAAATTAGATTTGGATGCGTGAATGGACCTTGGATTAGAAGGTCCTGCCTCAATGGCAGAGTCCACAGTGGAACCGATGACATGTCCACTAGGTCTGCATACCAAGTCCTGCGTGGCCACGCAGGTGCTATCAGAAGCACCGAAGCTCTCTCCTGCTTGATTCTGGCAACCAGACGTGGGAGGAGAGGAAACGGTGGAAATACATAAGCCAGATTGAAGGACCAGGGTACTGCTAGAGCCTGGGGATCCCGGGACCTGGACCCGTAACGAGGAAGTTTGGCATTCTGACGGGACGCCTTCAGATCCAATTCTGGTGTGCCCTATAGCTGAGTCAGCTGGGCAAATACCTCCGGATGGAGTTCCCACTCCCCCCGGATGAAAAGTCTGACGACTTAGGAAATCCGCCTCCCCGTTCTCTACCCCTGGGATATGGATTGCTGAGAGATGGCAAGAGTGATCCTCCGCCCATCGGATTATTTTGGTTACCTCCATCATCGCTAGAGAACTCCGTGTTCCTCCTTGATGATTGATATAAGCCACAGTCGTGATGTTGTCCGACTGAATCTGATGAATTTGGCCGCAGCTAGCTGAGGCCACGCCTGAAGCGCATTGAATATCGCTCTCAGTTCCAGAATGTTTATCGGGAGGAGAGATTCTTCCCGAGACCATAAGCCCTGTACTTTCAGGGAGTTCTAGACTGCACCCCAGCCTAGCAGGCTGGCATCTGTCGTTACAATGAGCCACTCTGGCCTGCGGAAACACATTCCCTGAGACAGGTGGTCGTGAGACAACCACCAGAGAAGTGAGTCTCTGGTCTCCTGGTCCAGATGCAGTTGAGGAGATAAATCTGCATAATCTCCATTCCACTGTTTGAGCATGCATAGTTGCAGTGGTCTGAGGTGTAGGCGGGCAAAAGGAACAATGTCCATTGCCGCTACCATGAGACCGATTACCTCCATACACTGAGCCACTGATGGCCGAGGAATGGAATGAAGAGCTCGGCAAGTGGTTAAGAGTTTTGATTTTCTGACCTCTGTCAGAAATATTTTCATTTCTACCGAGTCTATCAGAGTCCCTAGGAAGGAAACTCTTGTAAGAGGGAAGAGAGAACTCTTTTTTTATGTTCACCTTCCACCCGTGAGATCTCAGAAAGGCCAACACAATGTCCGTGTGAGACTTGGCTAGCTGGAAAGTCGACGCCTGAATTAAGATGTCATCTAGATAAGGCGCCACTGCTATGCCCCGCGGTCTTAGAACCGCCAAAAGGGACCCTAGCACCTTTGTGAAAATTCTGGGAGCCGTGGCCAACCCGAAGGGAAGGGCCACAAACTGGTAATGCCTGTCCAGAAAGGCGAATCTGAGGAATTGATGATGATCTCTGTGAATAGGGATGTGTAGATACGCATCCTTTAAGTCCACGGTAGTCATATATTGACCCTCCTGGATCAGAGGTAGAATAGTCCGAATAGTCTCCATCTTGAATGATGGTACTCTGAGGAACTTGTTTAGAATTTTGAGATCCAAGATTGGTCTGAAAGTTCCCTCTTTTTTGGGAACCACAAACAGGTTTGAGTAAAACCCTAGCCCTTGTTCCGCTTTTGGAACTGGGCGGATCAATGCCATGGTATGTAGGTCTTCTACACAGCGTAAGAACGCCTCTCTCTTTGTCTGGTTTGCAGACAATTGAGAAGTGTGAAACCTCCCCCTTGGGGGAGAGTCTTTGAAGTCCAGAAGATATCCCTGGGACACAATTTCTAAAGCCCAGGAATCGTAGACATCTCTTGCCCAAGCCTGAGCGAAGAGAGAGCGTCTGCCCCCTACTAGATCCGGTCCCGGATCGGGGGCTACCCCTTCATGCTGTCTTAGAGGCAGCTGCAGGCTTCTTGGCCTGTTTGCCCTTGTTCCAAGCCTGGTCTCCAGACTGACTTGGATTGGGCAAAATTCCCCTATTGCTTTGCAGCAGGGGAAGCTGAAGCGGGACCACCCTTGATATTCCAAAAGGAACGAAAATTATTTTGTTTGGTCCTCAATTTATTTGTTTTATCCTGAGAGAGAGCATGGCCTTTCCCTCCAGTGATGTCTGAAATAATCTCTTTCAGTTCAGGCCCGAATAGGGTCTTTCCTTTGAAAGGGATGTTCAAAAGTTTAGATTTTGATGATACATCAGCAGACCAGGATTTAAGCCATAACGCCCTGCGTGCTAAAATGGCAAAACCTGAATTCTTTGCTGCTAACTTAGCTAGTTGGAAAGCGGCATCTGTAATGAAAGAATTAGCCAACTTAAAAACCTTAATTCTATCCATAATATCCTCTAATGGAGTCTCCATCTGAAGAGCCTCTTCTAGAGCCTCGAACCAGAAAGCAGCTGCAGTACTTACAGGAAAAATGCACGCAATAGGTTGGAGAAGAAAACCTTGATGAACAAAAATTTTCTTCAGGAGACCCTCTAATTTTTTATCCATAGGATCTTTGAAAGCACAACTGTCTTCGATAGGTATAGTTGTACGCTTAGATAGAGTAGAAATAGCTCCCTCCACCTTAGGAACCATCTGCCATGAGTCCCCCATGGTGTCAGATATGGGAAACATTTTCTTAAAAACAGGAGGGGGAGCAAACGGAATACCTGGTTTATCCCACTCCTTAGTAATAATATTCACAATCTGAAAAAAATAAGTGTAAACAGGAACCTCTAAGTATTTGTCCATTTTACACAATTTCTCTGGAACCACTATGGGGTCACAATCATCTAGAGTCGCTAATACCACCCTGAGCAATAAGAGGAGGTGTTCAAGCTTAAATTTAAAGGCCGTCATGTCAGAATCTGTCTGAGGGAGTGTCTTTCCTGAATCAGAAATTTCTCCCTCAGATAACAAATCCCAGTTTAGAAAAAACCTCTGTGAGGGTTTTATTCATAACTGTGGCCATGTCTTGTAAAGTAAATGAATTTGACGCATTAGAGGTACTTGGCGTCACTTGTGCGGGCGTTACTGGTTGTGACACTTGGGGAGAGCTAGATGTCAAAAACTAATTTGCTTCTGTCTGATAATCATCTATTGCTATAATTTTTCATTGCTAAAATATGCTCTTTATAATTTATAGGCATATCAGTGCAAGTGGGACACATTATAAGAGGGGGTTCCACAATGGCTTCTAAACACATTAAACAAGGATTTTCCTTAGTGTCAAACATGTTAAACAGGCTAGTAAGGAAACAAACAAGCTTGGAAAACACTTTATTCAAAGTAAATAATACTTAGAAAAAACGGTACTGTGCCTTTAAGAGAAAAAAAGCTGCACAAACTCTGCAAAACAGTGTAAAAAAGCAGTAAAATCAACTAAAGTTTTACAGTAGCATCATAAAGCCTTAGTAACTTTGCACAGCTATGCAAATAAACAATTAACCCCTTAATGTAAAAACCGGAATGACAAAATGTCAAAAACTGGTAAAAAAACGTTCAGCACCTTGCCACAGCTCTGCTGTGGCGCCTACCTGCCCTTTATGAACGATTTGTGGGGGAAAAAACCTTCTTCACAGCCCTCAAACACAGCAGGACCCTCTCGAGAAGCAGTTGGGTGTCTCTGAGGAAAAGAAACTGCGCAACTGAGGCGCGAAAATAGGCCCCTCCCACCTCACTCGATGTCATGGGGCCTAAAAGAAACACAACAGAGTCTTTCCTAAACTACCCATGTGGGTTAATAGCCCATAAACAAGCCACAAAGACCCCTCAAAGTCCCTCAAAAAAACGTTATTGCAATAATAATAAAAATGTTTTTTTCTTATCAGTGTCACCAGTAACTAATGAGCCCTTTGTGCAAGCTGGGATTCTTACTAAGTCTCTGAATACAGCTTACCCTTCCCTCATGGGGATATTGTCAGCCTTTTCTAGAATTAACACAGTCTGTCTAGAAAAAAATTAGACTGAACATACCTCAAAGCAGTTTAGCCTGCAAACTGTTCCCCCAACTGAAGTTTTCCTGTACTCTTCAGTCCTTGTGAGAACAGCAGTGGATTTTAGTTACAAAGTGCTAAAATCATCATCCTCCCTGCAGAAATCTTCATCTCTTTTCTGCCAGAGAGTAAATAGTACACACCTGTACCATTTAAAATAACAAACTTTTGCTTGAGAAATAAAAAACTAACATTTTTATCACCACTTTACACTTCCTAGCAGTTAAGCCGGCAAAGAGAATGACTGGGGGGGCGGAGCTAAGGGAGGAGCTATATAGACAGCTCTGCTGTGGGTGCTCTCTTTGCCACTTCCTGTAGGGAAGGAGAATATGCCACAAGTAAAGGATGAATCCGTGGACTCGATACATCTTACAAGAGAAAAGTACACAAACACCCATAAACTACCTATTAACCCCTAAACCGAGGCCCTCCCGCATCGCAAACACTAAAATAAAATTATTAACCCCTAATCTGCCGCTCCCGACATCGCCACCACTATAATAAACATATTAACCCCTGAACCGCCGCACTCCCGCCTCCCAAACACTAGTTAAATATTATTAACCCCTAATCTGCCGCCCCTAACATCGCTGCCACCTACATTATACTTATTAACCTCTAATCTTCCGCTCCGGACATCGCTGCAACCTACATGATATTTATTAACCCCTAATCTACTGCCCCCAACAACGCCGACACCTACCTACATGTATTGACCCCTAATCTGCCGTCCCCAACGTCGCCGCCACTATATTAAATTTATTAACCCCTAAACCTAAGTCTAACCCTAATCCTAACACCCCCTAACTTAAATATAATTTAAATAAATCTAAATAAAATTCCTATCATTAACTACATTATTCCTATTTAAAACTAAATACTTACCTATAAAATAATCCCTAAGCTAGCTACAATATAACTAATAGTTAAATTGTAGCTAGCTTAGGGTGTATTTTTATTTTACTAACAAGTTTGTATTTATTTTAACTAGGTAGAATAGTTACTAAATAGTTATTAACTATTTAATAACTACCTAGCTAAAATAAATACAAATTTACCTGTAAAATAAAACCTAACCTAAGTTACAATAACACCTAACACTACACTACAATTAAATAACTTACCTAAATTAAATACAATTAAATCAATTAAATTAAATTAGCTAAATCACAAAAACAAACAAACACTAAATTACAGAAAATAAAAAACAAATTACAGATCTTTAAACTAATTACACCTAATCTAATAGCCCTATCAAAATAAAAAAAGCCCCCGCAAAATAAAAAAACCCTAGCCTAAACTAAACTACCAATAGCCCTTAAAAGGGCCTTTTGCGGGGCATTGCCCCAAAGAAATCAGCTCTTTTTCCTGTAAAAAAAAATACAAACACCCCCCTCCAACAGTAAAACCCACCACCCACACAACCAACCCCCCAAATAAAATACTAACTAAAAAAACCTAAGCTCCCCATTGCCTTGAAAAGGGCATTTAGCTCTATTGCGGCCCAAAGTCCCTAATCTAAAAAATAAACCCACCCAATACACCCTTAAAAAAATCCTAACACTAACCCCCGAAGATTCACTTACCGGGAGAAGTCTTCATCCAAGCGGCAAGATGTCCTCAACGAAGCAGGCAGAAGTGGTCCTCCAGACGGGCAGAAGTGGTCCTCCAGACGGGCAGAAGTCTTCATCCAGACGGCATCTTCTATCTTCATCCTTCCGGCGCGGAGCAGGTCCATCTTCAAGACATCCGACGCAGAGCATCCTCTTCTTCCGACGGCTTCTTCGTAATGAATACCACTTCAAGTGACGTCAGCCAATCGGAATTAAGGTAGAAAACATCCTATTGGCTGATGCAATCAGCAAATAGGATTGAGCTGGCATTTTATTGGCTGTTCCAATCAGCCAATAGAATGCAAGCTCAATCCTATTGGCTGATTGCATCAGCCAATAGGATTAAATTTCAATCCTATTTGCTGATTGCATCAGCCAATAGGATGTTTTCTACCTTAATTCCGATTGGCTGATAGAATTCTATCAGCCAATCGGAATCTAAGGGACGCAATCTTGGACGACGTCACGTAAACTGATATTCATTACGAAGAAGCCGTCGGAAGAAGAGGATGCTCCGCGTCAGATGTCTTGAAGATGGACCCGCTGCGCCGGAAGGATGAAGATAGAAGATGCCGTCTGGATGAAGACTTCTGCCCGTCTGGAGGACCACTTCTGCCCATCTGGAGGACCACTTCTGCCGGCTTCGTTGAGGACATCTTGCCGCTTGGATGAAGACTTCTCCCGGTAAGTGAATCTTCGGGGGTTAGTGTTAGGATTTTTTTAAGGGTGTATAGAGCTAAATGCCCTTTTAAGGGCAATGCCCATACAAATGCCCTTTTTTCAGGTCAATGGGGAGCTTAGGTTTTTTTATTTAGTATTTTATTTGGGGGGTTGGTTGTGTGGGTGGTGGGTTTTACTGTTGGGGGTTGTGTGTATTTTTTTTTACAGGTAAAAAAGCTGATTTCTTTGGGGCAATGCCCTGCAAACAGCCCTTTTAAGCGCTATTGGTAGTTTAGTTTAGGCTAGGGTTTTTTTTATTTTGTGGGGGCTTTTTTTATTTTGATAGGGCTATTAGATTAGGTGTAATTTGTTTAAAGATCTGTAATTTGTTTTTTATTTTCTGTAATGAAGTGTATTTTTTTTGTGATTTAGCTGATTTAATTTAATTTAATTGTATCTAATTTAGGTCATTTATTTAATTGTAGTGTAGTGTTAGGTGTTATTGTAACTTAGGTTAGGTTTTATTTTACAGTTAAATTTGTCTTTATTTAGCTAGGTAGTTATTAAATAGTTAATAACTATTTAATAACTATTCTACCTAGTTAAAATAAATACAAACTTGCCTGTAAAATAAAAATAAACTCTAAGCTAGCTACAATGTAACTCTTAGTTATATTGTAGCTAGCTTAGGGTTTATTTTATAGGTAAGTATTTAGTTTTAAATAGGAATAATTTAGTTAATGATAAGAATTTTATTTAGATTTATTTAAATTATATTTAAGTTAGGGGGTGTTAGGGTTAGACTTAGGTTTAGAGGTTAATAAATTTAATATAGTGGCGGCGACGTTGGGGACGGCAGATTAGGGGTTAATAAATGTAGGTAGGTTGCAGCGACATTGGGGGCGGCATTAGGGGTTAATAAATGTTGGTAGGTTGCGGCGATGTTAGGGGCAGCAGATTAGGGGTTAATAAGTATAATGTAGGTGGCAGCGGTGTCCGGAGCGGCAGATTAGGGGATATTAAATATAATGCAGGTGTCTGCGATGTTGGGGTCAGCAGATTAGGGGTTCATATGTATAATGTAGGTGGCGGCGGTGTCCGGAGCGGCAGATTAGGGGATAATAAATATAATACAGGTGTCGGCGATGTCGGGGCGGCAGATTATGGGTTAATAAGTGTAAGATTATGGGTGTTTAGACTCGGGGTTCATGTTAGGGTTTTAGGTGTAAACATAAAATGTGTTTCCCTATAGGAATTAATGGGGCTGCGTTTTGCAGGTGTTAGACTTTTTCTCAGCCGGCTCTCCCCATTGATGTCTATGGGGAAATCGTGCACAAGCACGTACGACCAGCTCACCGCTGACTTAAGCAGTGCTGGTATTAAAGTGAGATATGGAGCTAAATTTTGCTCTACGCTCACATCTTGTCTTTTAACGCCGGGTTTCTGAAATCCTGTAATACCAGCGCTGTAGGGAAGTGAGCGGGGAGAAAAAACTGCTCGTTAGCAACGCACAGCTCCTAACGCAAAACTCGTAATCTAGCCGTATGTTTTTTATTCACGGAAATTGTTTACATACTACTTGTGCAATCACAACACAAATGGATGTAAAAGCTTCTCTGGGATCCCCTTTGTTTAGAAATAGCAGACATATTTGGCTTTGCCATTTCATTATGGTAATTAGAAGGCCGCTAATTGCACTTCTATTATTCCCAGCAGTGAAGGGGTTAATCATCAGGTAGCTTGTGTGCCAGTAATACATTTTAGATTTTTTTTTTTATTAATTACATTTTTTCACTTTCTGCACTGTAAGATCCCCCCTAACCCTCCCACCTCCCCGATACCTCCCAAACAGCTCTCTAACCCTCTCCTCTCCCAATGTTCTCCGCCATCTTAGGTACTGGCAGGTGTCTGCAAGTACCTAGTTAATATACATTCTTGAGTTCCATTGACATTCCTGTGGTATCGCCCGCTTGTCACATTACACAAGTGTGTACAAAACTTGAGATGTGTGAGGTACGAGCAGAAAACATAATTTATGCTTACCTGATAAATTTATTTCTCTTGTGGTGTATCCAGTCCACGGATCATCAATTACTTGTGGGATATTCTCCTTCCCAACAGGAAGTTGCAAGAGGATCACCCACAGCAGAGCTGCTATATAGCTCCTCCCCTAACTGCCATATCCAGTCATTCGACCGAAATTAGCCGAGAAAGGAGAAACCATAGGGTGCAGTGGTGACTGTAGTTTAAAATTTAGACCTGCCTTAAAAAGGACAGGGCGGGCCGTGGACTGGATACACCACAAGAGAAATAAATTTATCAGGTAAGCATAAATGATGTTTTCTCTTGTTATGTGTATCCAGTCCACGGATCATCCATTACTTGTGGGATACCAATACCAAAGCTAAAGTACACGGATGAAGGGAGGGACAAGGCAGGTACTTAAACAGAAGGGACCACTGCCTGTAGAACCTTTCTCCCAAAAATAGCCTCCGAAGAAGCAAAAGTATCAAATTTGTAAAATTTTGAAAAGGTATGAAGCAAAGACCAAGTCGCCGCTTTGCAAATCTGTTCAACAGAAGCCTCATTTTTAAAGGCCCAGGTGGAAGCCACAGCTCTAGTAGAATGAGCTGTAATCCTTTCAGGGGGCTGCTGTCCAGCAGTCTCATAGGCTAATCGTATTACGCTCCGAAGCCAAAAAGTAAGAGAGGTTGCCGAAGCCTTTTGACCTCTCCTCTGTCCAGAGTAAACAACAAACAGGGAAGATGTTTGACGAAAATCTTTAGTCGCTTGTAAGTAAAACTTTAAAGCACGGACTACGTCCAAATTATGTAAAAGACGTTCCTTCTTTGAAGAAGGATTAGGACACAATGATGGAACAACAATCTCTTGATTGATATTCTTGTTGGAAACTACCTTAGGTAAAAACCCAGGTTTTGTACGCAGAACTACTTTATCTGTATGGAAAATCAGATAAGGAGAATCACATTGTAAAGCTGATAACTCAGAGACTCTACGAGCCGAGGAAATAGCCATCAAAAACAGAACTTTCCAAGATAAAAGTTTGATATCAATGGAATGAAGGGGTTCAAACGGAACTCCTTGAAGAACCTTAAGAACCAAGTTTAAGCTCCATGGAGGAGCAACAGGTTTAAACACAGGCTTAATTCTAACCAAAGCCTGACAAAATGCCTGGACGTCTGAAACCTCTGCCAGACGCTTGTGCAAAAGGATAGACAGAGCAGAAATCTGTCCCTTTAAAGAACTAGCTGATAATCCTTTATCCAAACCCTCTTGGAGAAAGGACAATATCCTAGGAATCCTAACCTTACTCCATGAGTAATTCTTGGATTCACACCAATGAAGATATTTGCGCCATACCTTATGGTAGATTTTCCTGGTTAAAGGCTTTCGTGCCTGTATTAAGGTATCAATGACTGACTCGGAGAAGCCACGCCTTGATAAAATCAAGCGTTCAATCTCCAGGCAGTCAGTCTCAGAGAAATTAGATTTGGATGATTGAAAGGACCTTGTAGTAGAAGGTCTTGTCTCAGAGGCAGAGGCCAAGGTGGAAAGGATGACATGTCCACCAGGTCTGCATACCAGGTCCTGCGTGGCCACGCAGGCGCGATCAAGATCACCGATGCTCTCTCCTGTTTGATTTTGGCAATCAGTCGAGGGAGCAGAGGAAACGGTGGAAACACATAAGCCAGGTTGAAGAACCACGGTACTGCTAGAGCATCTATCAGCGTTGCTTCTGGGTCCCTGGACCTGGATCCGTAACAAGGAAGCTTGGCGTTCTGGCGAGACGCCATGAGATCCAATTCTGGTGTGCCCCAAGGATGAACCAATTGAGCAAACACCTCCGGATGGAGTTCCCACTCCCCCGGATGAAAAGTCTGACGACTTAGAAAATCTGCCTCCCAGTTCTCTACACCTGGGATATGGATCGCTGATAGATGGCAAGAGTGAGTCTCTGCCCAGCGAATTATCTTGGAGACTTCTAACATCGCTAGGGAGCTCCTGGACCCCCCTTGATGGTTGATGTAAGCCACAGTCGTGATGTTGTCCGACTGAAATCTGATGAACCTCAGGGTTGCTAACTGAGGCCAAGCTAGAAGAGCATTGAATATTGCTCTTAACTCCAGAATATTTATTGGGAGGAGTTTCTCCTCCTGAGTCCACGATCCCTGAGCCTTCAGGGAATTCCAGACTGCACCCCAACCTAGAAGGCTGGCATCTGTTGTTACAATTGTCCAATCTGGCCTGCGAAAGGTCATACCTTTGGACAGATGGACCCGAGATAGCCACCAGAGAAGAGAATCTCTGGTCTC
This sequence comes from Bombina bombina, assembly GCF_027579735.1. Classification (NCBI taxonomy): domain Eukaryota; kingdom Metazoa; phylum Chordata; class Amphibia; order Anura; family Bombinatoridae; genus Bombina; species Bombina bombina. Next base: position 7,171,656 of record NC_069506.1, on the reverse strand, counting down.
TTGATCCAGATTTAGCAGAGGGGACAAATCTGTGTAATCCCCATTCCACTGACTGAGCATGCATAATTGCAGCGGTCTGAGATGTAGACGCGTAAATGGCACTATGTCCATCGCCGCTACCATTAAGCCGATCACTTCCATGCACTGAGCCACCGAAGGGCGCGGAATGTAGTGAAGAACACGGCAGGAATTTAGAAGCTTTGATAACCTGGACTCCGTCAGGTAAATTTTCTTTTCTACAGAATCTATCAGAGTTCCTAGGAAGGAAACCCTTGTGAGGGGTGATAGAGAACTCTTTCCCTTGTTCACTTTCCACCCATGCGACCTCAGAAATGCCAACACTATGTCCGTATGAGATTTGGCAATTTGGAAGTTTGACGCCTGTATCAGGATGTTGTCTAGATAAGTGGCCACTGCTATGCCCCGTGGTCTTAGGACCGCCAGAAGAGACCCCAGAACCTTTGTAAAAATTCTTGTGGCTGTAGCTAACCCGAAGGGAAGAGCCACAAACTGGTAATGCCTGTCTAGAAAGGCAAACCTTAGGAACCGATGATGATCTTTGTGAATCGGTATGTGAAGGTAAGCATCCTTCAAATCCACTGTGGTCATGTACTGACCCTCCTGGATCATAGGTAGGATTGTCCGAATAGTTTCCATTTTGAACGATGGAACTCTGAGGAATTTGTTTAAGATCTTTAGATCCAAAATTGGTCTGAAGGTTCCCTCTTTTTTGGGAACCACAAACAGATTTGAATAAAATCCCTGTCCTTGTTCCATCTGTGGAACTGGATGGATCACTCCCATTATTAGCAGGTCTTGCACACAGCGTAAGAATGCCTCTTTCTTTATCTGGTTTACAGATAATCTCGAAAGGTGAAATCTCCCTTGTGGGGGGGAAGCTTTGAAGTCCAGAAGATATCCCTGAGATATGATCTCCAACGCCCAGGGATCCTGAACATCTCTTGCCCACGCCTGGGCGAAGAGAGAAAGTCTGCCCCCTACTAGATCCGTTGCCGGATAGGGGGCCGTTCCTTCATGCTGTCTTAGAGGCAGCAGCAGGCTTTCTGGCCTGCTTGCCTTTGCTCCAGGCCTGGTTAGATTTCCATGCCAGCTTGGATTGCGCAAAAGTTCCCTCTTGTTTTGTAGCAGAGGAAGTTGATGCTGCACCTGCCTTGAAGTTTCGAAAGGCACGAAAATTAGACTGTTTGGCTCTTGATTTGGCCCTGTCCTGAGGAAGGGTATGACCCTTACCTCCAGTAATGTCAGCAATAATTTCCTTCAAACCAGGCCCGAATAGGGTCTGCCCCTTGAAGGGAATGTTAAGTAATTTAGACTTTGAAGTCACGTCAGCTGACCAAGATTTAAGCCATAGCGCCCTACGCGCCTGGATGGCGAATCCAGAATTCTTAGCCGTTAGTTTAGTCAAATGAACAATGGCATCAGAAACAAAAGAATTAGCTAGCTTAAGTGTTCTAAGCTTGTTAACTATTTCAGTCAATGGAGTAGCTGTCTGAAAGGCCTCTTCCAGAGACTCAAACCAGAACGCCGCAGCAGCAGTGACAGGAGCAATGCATGCAAGGGGCTGCAGGATAAAACCTTGTTGAATAAACATTTTCTTAAGGTAACCTTCTAATTTTTTATCCATTGGATCTGAAAAAGCACAACTGTCCTCGACAGGGATAGTGGTACGCTTTGCTAAAGTAGAAACTGCTCCCTCCACCTTAGGGACCGTCTGCCATAAGTCCCATGTGGTGGCGTCTATTGGAAACATTTTTCTAAAAATAGGAGGGGGGGAAAACGGCACACCGGGTCTGTCCCACTCCTTAGTAATAATTTCTGTAAACCTTTTAGGTATTGGAAAAACGTCAGTACACACCGGCACTGCGTAGTATTTATCCAGTCTACACAATTTCTCTGGCACTGCAATTGTGTCACAGTCATTCAGAGCAGCTAAAACCTCTCCAAGCAACACCCGGAGGTTCTCAAGCTTAAATTTAAAAGTAGACATATCTGAATCAGGTTTCCCCGAGTCAGAGACGTCACCCACAGACTGAAGCTCTTCCTCAGCTTCTGCATATTGTGACGCAGTATCAGACATGGGCCTTAAAACATCTGCGCGCTCTGTATTACGTCTAACCCCAGAGCTATCGCGCTTGCCTCTGAATTCAGGTAGTCTGGCTAATACCGCTGACAGGGTATTATCCATGATTGCCGCCATGTCCTGCAAAGTAATCGCTATGGGCGTCTTTGATGTACTTGGCGCCATTTTAGCGTGAGTCCCTTGAGCGGGAGTCAAAGGGTCCGACACGTGGGGAGAGTTAGTCGGCATAACTTCCCCCTCGTCAGAATCCTCTGGTGATAATTCTTTTAAAGATAACAGCTGATCTTTATTGTATAAAGTGAAATCAATACATTTAGTACACATTCTCCTATGGGGTTCCACCATGGCTTTTAAAACATAATGAACAAGGAGTTTCCTCTATGTCAGACATGTTTATACAGACTAGCAATGAGACTAGCAAGCTTGGAAAACACTTTAAATCAAGTTAACAAGCAATATAAAAAAAAAAAACGTTACTGTGCCTTTAAGAGAAACAAATTTTGCCAAAATTTGAAATAACAGTGAAAAAAGGCAGTTAAACTAACGAAATGTTTACAGTGTATGTAACAAGTTAGCAGAGCATTGCACCCACTTGCAAATGGATAATTAACCCCTTAATACAAAAAACAGATTAACAAAACGAAAAATATGTTTTTTAAACAGTCATAACAACTGCCACAGCTCCTACTTTTGAAGCCTTTTGAGCCCTTCAGAGATGTCCTATAGCATGCAGGGGACTGCTGAGGGAAGCTGAATGTCACAGTTTGTAATTTTAACTGCACCAACTGTAACTTTTATACTATAACAGTGGAAAGCCTCAGGAAACTGTTTCTAGGCAAAAATAAAGCCAGCCATGTGGAAAAAAACTAGGCCCCAATAAGTTTTATCACCAAAGCATATATAAAAATGATTAAACATGCCAGCAAACGTTTTATATTGCACATTAATCAGAGTATATACCTCTGATAGCAAGCCTGATACTAGTCGCTATTAAATCACTGTATTTAGGCTTTAACTTACATTAATCCGGTATCAGCAGCATTTTCTAGCAAATTCCATCCCTAGAAAAACTTAACTGCACATACCTTATTGCAGGATACCCTGCACGCCATTCTCCCTCTGAAGTTACCTCACTCCTTAGACATATGTGAGAACGGCAGTGGATCTTAGTTACTTCTGCTAAGATCATAGAAAAACGCAGGCAGATTCTTCTTCTAAATGCTGCCTGAGATAAAATAGTACACTCCGGTACCATTTAAAAACAATAAACTTTTGATTGAAGAAAAAACTAGCTATATTTTACCACTTTCCTCTAACTACCTCCAGCTATGTTGAGAGCTTGCAAGAGAATGACTGGATATGGCAGTTAGGGGAGGAGCTATATAGCAGCTCTGCTGTGGGTGATCCTCTTGCAACTTCCTGTTGGGAAGGAGAATATCCCACAAGTAATGGATGATCCGTGGACTGGATCCTGGATACTGGATCCAAGAGAAATATGGATTAGAGAGTCTAGTAGATGGTAACGAATGAAAACACTGCTATCTTCTGCCAATCATGCTCCTCTTAATGACGTCACATCTTATATAGATAAACACACAGCGGGAGCTAGAATAAGGGACCACCATAGCTTGCAGTGTAGTTACAAACAGGTGCTCTGTGGTGTATTTAGTTGTTGTGCTGTCCGAGGCACTGAGAAAACTCCAACAATATAATCTCACTTTTGTCTCATGTATTTGTCACAGCCAGAGACACATAACCCCCCCCCCCCAAACCACCAGGTATCATTGAGCTGAAATACAATTAATAAATACAACTAGTAAAGAGCATAGGGGTGGGGAGGGACCATAACACAGAACTACCCCTCCCTCATCAGTATAGTTCTGTCTACATACAAACAAATGCCCTAGTAACCCCAGTTTAAAATAAAACCGTGATTGATCTAAACTAACAATGTGGGACCTACATGTTTCTAAGCACAGAGCTGCAGTCATAAGCTGAATTACATTAGTCAGGTAAGTATCTCAGAAACATCAATATAAACCATTCATTATCAGGTACGCTCCTAGCAGCTCCTTGCTTTAGTTGTGACTAGCACTGCGCAGGGCTGAGAGCATATTCATGTACGCACCTAGCAGCTCCTTGCTTTAGTTGTGACTGGCACTGCGCAGAGCTGAGAGCATATTCATGTACGCACCTAGCAGCTCCTTGCTTTAGTTGTGACTGGCACTGCGCAGGGCTGAGAGCATATTCATGTACGCACCTAGCAGCTCCTTGCTTTAGTTGTGACTGGCACTGCACAGGGCTGAGAGCATATTCATGTACGCACCTAGCAGCTCCTTGCTTTAGTTGTGACTGGCACTGCGCAGGGCTGAGAGCATATTCATGTACGCACCTAGCAGCTCCTTGCTTTAGTTGTGACTGGCACTGCACAGGGCTGGGAGCATATTCATGTACGCTCCTAGCAGCTCCTTGCTTTAGTTGTGACTGGTACTGCACAGGGCTGAGAGCATATTCATGTACGCTCCTAGCAGCTCCTTGCTTTAGTTGTGACTGGCACTGCGCAGGGCTGAGAGCATATTCATGTACGCACCTAGCAGCTCCTTGCTTTAGTTGTGACTGGCACTGCGCAGGGCTGAGAGCATATTCATGTACGCACCTAGCAGCTCCTTGCTTTAGTTGTGACTGGCACTGCGCAGGGCTGAGAGCATATTCATGTACGCACCTAGCAGCTCCTTGCTTTAGTTGTGACTGGCACTGCGCAGGGCTGAGAGCATATTCATGTACGCACCTAGCAGCTCCTTGCTTTAGTTGTGACTGGCACTGCACAGGGCTGGGAGCATATTCATGTACGCTCCTAGCAGCTCCTTGCTTTAGTTGTGACTGGTACTGCACAGGGCTGAGAGCATATTCATGTACGCTCCTAGCAGCTCCTTGCTTTAGTTGTGACTGGCACTGCGCAGGGCTGAGAGCATATTCATGTACGCACCTAGCAGCTCCTTGCTTTAGTTGTGACTGGCACTGCGCAGGGCTGAGAGCATATTCATGTACGCACCTAGCAGCTCCTTGCTTTAGTTGCGACTGGTACTGCACAGGGCTGAGAGCATATTCATGTACGCACCTAGCAGCTCCTTGCTTTAGTTGTGACTGGCACTGCGCAGGGCTGAGAGCATATTCATGTACGCACCTAGCAGCTCCTTGCTTTAGTTGCGACTGGCACTGCACAGAGCTGAGAGCATATTCATGTACGCACCTAGCAGCTCCTTGCTTTAGTTGTGACTGGCACTGCGCAGGGCTGAGAGCATATTCATGTACGCACCTAGCAGCTCCTTGCTTTAGTTGTGACTGGTACTGCACAGGGCTGAGAGCATATTCATGTACGCACCTAGTAGCTCCTTGCTTTAGTTGTGACTGGCACTGCACAGGGCTGAGAGCATATTCATGTACGCTCCTAGCAGCTCCTTGCTTTAGTTGTGACTGGCACTGCACAGGGCTGAGAGCATATTCATGTACGCACCTAGCAGCTCCTTGCTTTAGTTGTGACTGGTACTGCGCAGGGCTGAGAGCATATTCATGTACGCACCTAGCAGCTTCTTGCTTTAGTTGTGACTGGTACTGCACAGAGCTGAGAGCATATTCATGTACACACCTAGCAGCTCCTTGCTTTAGTTGTGACTGGCACTGCGCAGGGCTGAGAGCATATTCATGTACGCACCTAACAGCTCCTTGCTTTAGTTGTGACTGGCACTGCGCAGGGCTGAGAGCATATTCATGTACGCACCTAACAGCTCCTTGCTTTAGTTGTGACTGGTACTGCACAGGGCTGAGAGCATATTCATGTACGCACCTAGCAGCTCCTTGCTTTAGTTGTGACTGGTACTGCACAGGGCTGAGAGCATATTCATGTACACACCTAGCAGCTCCTTGCTTTAGTTGTGACTGGCACTGCGCAGGGCTGAGAGCATATTCATGTACGCACCTAGCAGCTCCTTGCTTTAGTTGTGACTGGCACTGCGCATGCCTGAGAGCATATTCATGTACGCACCTAGCAGCTCCTTGCTTTAGTTGTGACTGGCACTGCGCAGGGCTGAGAGCATATTCATGTACGCACCTAGCAGCTCCTTGCTTTAGTTGTGACTGGCACTGCAAAGAGCTGAGAGCATATTCATGTACGCACCTAGCAGCTCCTTGCTTTAGTTGTGACTGGTACTGCACAGGGCTGAGAGCATATTCATGTACGCACCTAGCAGCTCCTTGCTTTAGTTGTGACTGGCACTGCACAGAGCTGAGAGCATATTCATGTACGCACCTAGCAGCTCCTTGCTTTAGTTGTGACTGGTACTGCACAGGGCTGAGAGCATATTCATGTACGCACCTAGCAGCTCCTTGCTTTAGTTGTGACTGGCACTGCACAGGGCTGAGAGCATATTCATGTACGCACCTAGCAGCTCCTTGCTTTAGTTGCGACTGGCACTGCACAGGGCTGAGAGCATATTCATGTACGCACCTAGCAGCTCCTTGCTTTAGTTGTGACTGGTACTGCACAGGGCTGAGAGCATATTCATGTACGCACCTAGCAGCTCCTTGCTTTAGTTTTGACTGGCACTGCACAGGGCTGAGAGCATATTCATGTACGCACCTAGCAGCTCCTTGCTTTAGTTGTGACTGGCACTGCGCAGGGCTGAGAGCATATTCATGTACGCACCTAGCAGCTCCTTGCTTTAGTTGTGACTGGCACTGCGCAGGGCTGAGAGCATATTCATGTACGCACCTAGCAGCTCCTTGCTTTAGTTGTGACCGGTACTGCACAGAGCTGAGAGCATATTCATGTACGCACCTAGCAGCTCCTTGCTTTAGTTGTGACTGGCACTGCACAGAGCTGAGAGCATATTCATGTACGCACCTAGCAGCTCCTTACTTTAGTTGTGACTGGCACTGCGCAGGGCTGAGAGCATATTCATGTACGCACCTAGCAGCTCCTTGCTTTAGTTGTGACTGGCACTGCGCAGGGCTGAGAGCATGTTCATGTACGCACCTAGCAGCTTATTGCTTTAGTTGTGACTGGCACTGCGCAGGGCTGAGAGCATATTCATGTACGCACCTAGCAGCTCCTTACTTTAGTTGTGACTGGTACTGCACAGGGCTGAGAGCATATTCATGTACGCACCTAACAGCTCCTTGCTTTAGTTGTGACTGGCACTGCGCAGGGCTGAGAGCATATTCATGTACGCATCTAGCAGCTCCTTGCTTTAGTTGTGACTGGCACTACACAGGGCTGAGAGCATATTCATGTACGCACCTAGCAGCTTATTGCTTTAGTTGTGACTGGCACTGCACAGGGCTGGGAGCATATTCATGTACGCACCTAGCAGCTCCTTGCTTTAGTTGTGACTGGCACTGCGCAGGGCTGAGAGCATATTCATGTACGCACCTAGCAGCTCCTTGCTTTAGTTGTGACTGGCACTGCGCAGGGCTGAGAGCATATTCATGTACGCACCTAGCAGCTCCTTACTTTAGTTGTGACTGGTACTGCACAGAGCTGAGAGCATATTCATGTACGCACCTAGCAGCTCCTTGCTTTAGTTGTGACTGGCACTGCGCAGGGCTGAGAGCATATTCATGTACGCACCTAGCAGCTCCTTGCTTTAGTTGTGACTGGTACTGCACAGGGCTGAGAGCATATTCATGTATGCACCTAGCAGCTTATTGCTTTAGTTGTGACTGGTACTGCACAGAGCTGAGAGCATATTCATGTACGCACCTAGCAGCTCCTTGCTTTAGTTGCGACTGGCACTGCGCAGGGCTGAGAGCATATTCATGTACGCACCTAGCAGCTCCTTGCTTTAGTTGTGACTGGTACTGCACAGGGCTGAGAGCATATTCATGTACGCACCTAGCAGCTCCTTGCTTTAGTTGTGACCGGCACTGCGCAGGGCTGAGAGCATATTCATGTATGCACCTAGCAGCTCCTTGATTTAGTTGTGACTGGCACTGCGCAGGGCTGAGAGCATATTCATGTACGCACCTAGCAGCTCCTTGCTTTAGTTGTGACTGGCACTGCGCAGGGCTGAGAGCATATTCATGTACGCACCTAGCAGCTCCTTGCTTTAGTTGCGACTGGCACTGCACAGGGCTGAGAGCATATTCATGTACGCACCTAGCAGCTCCTTGCTTTAGTTGTGACTGGCACTGCACAGGGCTGAGAGCATATTCATGTACGCACCTAGCAGCTCCTTGCTTTAGTTGTGACTGGCACTGCACAGGGCTGAGAGCATATTCATGTACGCACCTAGCAGCTCCTTACTTTAGTTGTGACTGGTACTGCACAGGGCTGAGAGCATATTCATGTACGCACCTAGCAGCTCCTTGCTTTAGTTGTGACTGGTACTGCGCAGGGCTGAGAGCATATTCATGTACGCACCTAGCAGCTCCTTGCTTTAGTTGTGACTGGCACTGTGCAGAGCTGAGAGCATATTCATGTACGCACCTAACAGCTCCTTGCTTTAGTTGTGACCGGTACTGCACAGAGCTGAGAGCATATTCATGTACGCACCTAGCAGCTCCTTGCTTTAGTTGTGACTGGTACTGCACAGAGCTGAGAGCATATTCATGTATGCACCTAGCAGCTCCTTGCTTTAGTTGTGACTGGTACTGCACAGGGCTGAGAGCATATTCATGTACGCACCTAACAGCTCCTTGCTTTAGTTGTGACTGGTACTGCACAGAGCTGAGAGCATATTCATGTACGCACCTAACAGCTCCTTGCTTTAGTTGTGACCGGTACTGCACAGAGCTGAGAGCATATTCATGTACGCACCTAGCAGCTCCTTGCTTTAGTTGTGACTGGTACTGCACAGAGCTGAGAGCATATTCATGTACGCACCTAACAGCTCCTTGCTTTAGTTGTGACTGGTACTGCGCAGGGCTGAGAGCATATTCATGTACGCACCTAGCAGCTCCTTGCTTTAGTTGTGACTGGCACTGCGCAGGGCTGAGAGCATATTCATGTACGCACCTAGCAGCTCCTTGCTTTAGTTGTGACTGGTACTGCGCAGGGCTGAGAGCATATTCATGTACGCACCTAGCAGCTCCTTGCTTTAGTTGTGACTGGCACTGCACAGAGCTGAGAGCATATTCATGTACGCACCTAACAGCTCCTTGCTTTAGTTGTGACTGGTACTGCACAGAGCTGAGAGCATATTCATGTACGCACCTAGCAGCTCCTTGCTTTAGTTGTGACTGGTACTGCGCAGGGCTGAGAGCATATTCATGTACGCACCTAGCAGCTCCTTGCTTTAGTTGTGACTGGTACTGCACAGGGCTGAGAGCATATTCATGTACGCACCTAACAGCTCCTTGCTTTAGTTGTGACTGGTACTGCACAGGGCTGAGAGCATATTAATGTACGCACCTAGCAGCTCCTTGCTTTAGTTGTGACTGGCACTGCACAGGGCTGAGAGCATATTCATGTACGCACCTAGCAGCTCCTTGCTTTAGTTGTGACTGGTACTGCACAGAGCTGAGAGCATATTCATGTACGCACCTAGCAGCTCCTTGCTTTAGTTGTGACTGGCACTGCACAGAGCTGAGAGCATATTCATGTACGCACCTAACAGCTCCTTGCTTTAGTTGTGACCGGTACTGCACAGAGCTGAGAGCATATTCATGTACGCACCTAGCAGCTCCTTGCTTTAGTTGCGACTGGTACTGGGGGGGGATAAAGTGCCACAGTCATGATTATAATAAAATTGTCAGTATCTTTGTTTATATGGTGATTTATTTATTTACATTATATTAGCACAAAATAGCCCAAAAGTGAAAAGCCAATAACAAAAACATTATGTCCCCTTAAACTGTACTTAGTTAATTTTGGTCTAAGAGAAGGACATAAAATACTGAGATTATAATATAAGATAATTAATTATAATTGTAAAACAAAAAAAACTTTGCAATGTAAGATATTATTCTTTATTTTGTCCCCTTTCATACAATTTAACTCTGAACATTGAAGGCTTTAGATTTCCCGTGAGATTTGGAAGTGCACACTGCAGACTTCAGAAACATAAAACTGCTACATTCTACACTTTGTTCACTTCAGTAGCGCCTTTATATGCGTCCCAAACTGGTCACCGCACAGGAGATACAATACATAAGACTTAGGTTAGAATATGGCGGCAACGTGTTACTTTATGTAACACTATTACCAAAAATTATACAATTAATATTATTAATATCTACATCTACATATTGTTCTGAGTCTAATCTTTGCTTTTAATACATCATAATATCTATAATTTATTTAGTGGCCCTTTAAGTTCCACCTCAGTCTAGAGTACACTCATTACCTTTTGTGCCTGTGTTCACAAGTACTCACCAAAACACCAGTGTATAGTACTATCTACATTCTTTTATATATATATATATATATATATAGTTATTTATATTGAGAGAGAGAGAGGCACATATACTGTATATAATCAATTTAGGCAATTCAGTGTTCTTGGAACTTTTACACCTGTTAGCTAACATGGCAGAGTTTAGATTTTAAAAGAGAGATAGATAGATAAATAGATAGATGATAGACAGACAGATAAATAGATAGATAGATAGATAGACAGGCAGACAAACAGACAGACAGATAAGATGATAGACAGATAGACAGGCAGACAGACAGACAGATAGGCAGACAGACAAACAGACAGACAGAGAAATATAAACACACACGTCCTGTAATTATTTATATTAAATAGTATTTGTGTATGAGCAGATGACACAAACGTGTATCTGTGTATTTACAATTGGTATGCATTGCTATGCAATACGTTGCAGCTGTCTCTGGCAGCCAATGGGTTAAACAAACATTTAACCACACAGATATTCACTAGCACTTATGTACAGAACACATATGTGTGATACATTGTTTACTGCTGCAGCAATTTAACGTCCCAGCAGCTGAGAGGTTAATTACACAGTGAGCCCTACTGCCCCCCTCACAGGCTCCCAAACACATCCCCCCAGTCGCTGCTGATAGGCAGCGGTGCCACGTATTTCTCACCATTTCACCACTTTCCCTCCCATGATTCCACTTCAAGCCTTTAGCATCATGAGCTCCGGTGCCAAGCAGCTGTTTCAAGCCATGCGTCCGCCCAGATGTTGTTTCCTTCCTACCAAATCCAGCTATTATGTCTTGTCCATCATCAGAAGCAGCAGGATAAAAGCACAATCGTCCCAGTGTCCCTGTTCACTACATCTGCAAGTCAGACTGTTTAGGGCTCAGTTACACATCACCTGTACCCAGAATGCCGTCTGCTCTCAGCTGCACAGCATCCTCCTAGGTGCACACAGGCAGCATCTTGCTCCCAGCATCTCTCTAGCAGACCCTTCTCAGAGCATCTCTCTAGCAACCGAGTGACTCACCCAGCCCCTCACTGACGCTCTGTTGCTTCCTTGTCAGCTGCCTTCCTTTTTGCTGTCACCCTGAGCCTGGCTGACTAGTCTTCCCTCCCAGCATCACGGGAAGATGAATGGGGGGAGGGCCTCATTAGCCAATAGGCAGAAGGGATATCCTGGTACACTGGGAATAAGTGGATTTTTTTATTATTCCCTGTCTGAATTATTTATATGCACAGCACCTCTGAATAGACAATGTAAACTGTAAAGTACTACATTATTGTAACTTGTACTCTCTCCTTAGCAACAGAAGCAATACATCTAATTGGTCCATATATAAATACCTGAGTGTATATATGTGTGTATATATATATATTCATATTATAACAATATCACTTTCATTTCAACCATAACTAATTATACTTAATAATGATTACTAATGACACTCCCAGCATGAACCTAGTAAATAAATCTACAGATCAGGTATGTCCTATGTTTAGGAAGCATTAGGATCTGATTTTTGCAGGATTTAGAACAGGACAATTTGAGTCGCGGGCCATTTTACATACAAGTGCAACTCACACGGGCAGCACACTACCAACATATCTTGCCATTGCTATGTTTGTTGTTTGTGAATTGTATCAAGTGTCTTTTAATGTTTATATTCTTTGGTAACACAAATTGATTGTTTGTAAATAACGCCAGTTTGGCACCTCTGAATTAGGATCTGATTTAAATCAGAGGTATCTGATATTAAATATCTATGTTCCACATGATTACATGGATGCTGTATGCAAATATGCGCTAACACTGCCACTATTAAAGAGAAAATAATGTATAAATATATATATAGGGACAACCTAATATGATTATATTCAGTCTTAAGACTTATAAATATATAATATTGTTTTTTATACAATGTCCCATACCGTGCACATTTTATACCACTAGAAATAAACCTCTTACTTTTTAATGTACAGTATCTATCATGTACACTGAGGGGGCTACAGTGCATTAACGAATGTGCAGATTGTGTCACACATATGTCAGCTGGTACCTTTATCAATGGGCTTAATTCTCAGTAGGGACATCTGGGAATCAAGACACTAAAGCCAACCTAATCTGCTATTTTTTGCCACAGCCGCTGGGGTCTCTATATTTGCTTAGCCTTATCATATGTCCAAGGTGATGAATTGGAGGCATTCAGCCTTAGAGACACTGATTACTCCCTAATTAAATGAAGCAAAGTAAACCCATCTGTAATTAGGATCATTATCATATCTGAAGAGTAGTAGAAAAAGTTATAGATCTGCACTGTGTGTTATTAATATTCTACAAATAGACAGGCATATAGACAGACAGACATATAGACAGACAGACATATGGGCAGACAGACATATAGACAGATAGACAGACATATGGACAGACAGACATATGGACAGATAGACAGACATATAGACATATAGACAGACATATAGACAGACAGACATATAGACAGACAGACATATAGACAGGCAGACATATAGACAGGCAGACATATAGACAGGCAGACATATAGACAGGCAGACATATAGACAGGCAGACATATAGACAGACAGATAGACATATAGACCGACATATGGACAGACAGACAGACATATAGACAGGCAGACATATAGACAGACATATAGACAGGCAGACATATAGACAGGCAGACATATAGACAGACAGATAGACATATAGACCGACAGATAGACAGACAGACATATAGACAGACAGACATATAGATAGATAGATAGATAGATAGATAGATACAGGGAAGAAACTACAGGGGGTGCAGAGGTCACAATTGTGACTGGGCCCCCAAGGGTGGGGGCCCAGCTTAAAATTTTTTTTATTTTTTTTTACAATAAAAAACGTTGACCTGCCACTGCCTGCACTGATATCATGTGAGTGTGACGTGATTCTTCACTAGTGTCTCTGACTACAGGGGTTAGTGTTTCTGGTTTACCCATTGGTGTTTATGTGTGTGTGTGTATGTGACTGTGTGTGTATTTATGTATGTGTGTGTATGTATGTATGTGACTGTGTGTGTATTTATGTATGTGTGTGTATGTATGTATGTGACTATGTGTGTATTTATGTATGTGTGTGTATGTATGTATGTGACTGTGTGTGTATTTATGTATGTGTGTGTATGTATGTATGTGACTGTGTGTGTATTTATGTATGTGTGTGTATGTATGTATGTGACTGTGTGTGTATTTATGTATGTGTGTGTATGTATGTGACTGTGTGTGTATTTATGTATGTGTGTGTATGTATGTATGTGACTGTGTGTGTATTTATGTATGTGTGTGTATGTATGTATGTGACTGTGTGTGTATTTATGTATGTGTGTGTATGTATGTATGTGACTGTGTGTGTATTTATGCATGTATGTGTGTGTCTGTGTGACTGTGTGTGTATTTATGCATGTATGTGTGTGTGTATGTGACTGTGTGTGTATTTATGCATGTATGTGTGTGTGTGTGTGACTGTGTGTGTATTTATGCATGTATGTGTGTGTGTATGTGACTGTGTGTGTATTTATGCATGTATGTGTGTGTATGTGTGTGTGTGTATGTATGCATGTATGTATGTGTGTGTGTGTATGTGACTGTGTATGTATTTCTGCATGTATGTGTGTTTGTGTATGTTTGTGGAACCAGCAAATTACAGACCTTGTTACTACAGCATGGGGGGGCGGGGGTAAGCAGTGTCAGTCTATACAGTACCACTATATACAGTACGGGGGGCTGGACCATGTCACAGACTACTGTGGTCACTTTATAAAGTACTGGGGCGGGTAGGGTCAGGCCAGCCATCTCACCGGCAGATTACAGACTGTGTCACTGACTCACTATATACAGTACTGGTGTGTTAAACAGTGTCACTATATACAGTAATAGGGGGTCAGACCATCTCACAGACTGTGAGCACAGGGTACCTCCTTTTGCAGACGTAATCTGATTCACATTTTTTCTGTGTTAAATGTAAAAAAAACCGCCTCTGGATAGATAGATAGATAGATAGATAGATAGATAGATAGACAGACAGACATATAGACAGACATATAGACAGATAGACGGATAGATAGATAGACGGATAGATAGATAGATAGATAGATAGATAGATAGATAGACAGACATATAGACAGACAGCTAGACAGACAGCTAGACAGACAGAAATATAGACAGATAGATAGATAGATAGATAGATAGATAGATAGATAGATAGATAGATAGATAGATAGACTGATAGGCAGAGAGATAGTTTACATATGAATAAACTTTTGTATTAGACATCCAATTTAAAGGGATATTATACCTAAATGTGTTCCCAATTACTTTTTATATTATCTGCAGAGTATAACATTTATGGCATATTGAAAATCTTATCTTTATTCTCTGTTGTACACAATGGCCAATACTTAGATAGAGCAATTGAAAAGGGAATGTTATTAGAACACCATTATAATACGCGCTTTCACATCTTATGATGCAGTACTTTTTTCTTTTAACTAATTTTTCAAAGGCTCAGCACTAAGAAGAGACTATTATTGCCAGAAATTTGCGCTTCCACAAGCGCATATGGGTACCAACAGTTTTATATATATCGATATATTTATTTTTGTGATCTTAAATTATCAACATATGGCAAAAACAGCACAGAAACATTATATAATATAAATAAAAGCTAAATAGTTACCTAAAAAATGATTTTTTTAATAATCAAAACATAGCGGCATAAATATTTATAGGGATGTATTGTGATAAATAGGGAGTAAAAAGGGGTTAAATGCTTTTCCGACAGGCGAAATTTATCATTATTACGCCCCAGCTCGCCTGCGCAAAGTTTCGTCTATTTCTTTAATGAATTCAGGCGCACATGTACGCTTCTGCAGAGGCGAGCTGGGGCACAGTTACAGGCGAAGCACATACAGAGTTCGCCTAGCCTTTGATAAATCTAGCCCTATGCGTTCAATTTCCATTTCCATGCCTTCAAATTTAGAGATTTGAGATCCTGATGGAAAAACGACCCTTGAGACAGAAGGTTTGGTCTTAAAGAAAGCGGCCAAGGCTGGCAACTGGACATCCTGACAAGGTCCGCATACCAAAACCTGAGAGGCCAAGCTGGTGCTAAGCAAAAAAGAAAAATATAACATTTAAACAAAATATCCAATTTCCACAAAATAGCCGTTTCAGGAATGGGAAAAAATGCTTATGATAAAATCAACAACAATGAATTCCGACATGATAGGTAAACAAGAAAGGATGGAGGAGTGGAGGGTTTTTTTCTCTTCTTTCTCTTCTATCAGTTTTGTTTTATTTTATTTTTTAAGAACCAAAAACAAAACAAACAAATGTTGGCAAATCACAGGTTACTGAATAGCATCACCCTGAAATGAAGCCTAAGATAGGCTAGGACAATGCAGGATGTCTTTGTTTCCTTGCTTTTTCTATATGCCTATATATTGTGTTATTTTATTATATCTGAGTATAGTACAATGCAAATATATAACCGGAGTACGAATCCCGATTTGAAGGCTAAGACGGGTTAGGATATCCCAGTTTGTTTTCTTTTTCTTTCCCCTCTTATATGCCGATACATTGTTTTATTTTAATACAATTGTTTTTATTATTTTGTAGATGCTTTGCATGGCGCAACGGGAATGCATATTAGGGGTACAAATTAGTGCTATCCCGAATTGAAGTTTAAGAAGGGCTAGGACAAATGCAAGTTGTTTTTGTTTTTCTTTTTCCCTTCTTTATGCTTATATAACGTATTTTTTTTATCCTGTTATATCTGTGTCTCCAATTTTCGAAGGCTTTGCATTGCAAAATGGAAACGCATAATAGGAATATGAATTGTGACATGTACTACATTGCTGGAATATAAATAAAAATAATAAAAAAGCAAACAAAAATTAAATCAAAAGCAAACATCATAGCCCTCTAAAAACAAAAGACAGCAGAGAGCAAAATATAGGGGGAATTAATATAACACATTTTTGGCGTCAAGGATGTCGCAAACACAGATGACGCAAATGCAGAGAAAAAAACTTTTGGCGCCAAAGTTAACAAAGAAGTGAGCGAGCCTAATTTGCCCGCGAAAATTTGAAAAAACAAGTTTGAAGGAACAACAAGCTGGAACCCAAGGTAAGAAAAAAATTCTAAATTTCTCCCATAAACATAATTTCCATGTTGAAACTATTAGACTGCAAAGGGAAATAAACATAGACCTGACTTATGGCAAATATATGCAATATATATTACAAACTTTAAAATATAAAGTGCCAAACATAGCTAAGAGTGTTTTAAAAAAATGATATATACTTACCGGAAGACACCCATCGAGCGCCTTGAGACCCTTACGGGTGATTAGCCGCACTTTACAAGTACCCAATACATACAATACATACATATAGCAGATAGCCAAACCAGTACTGAAACGTATCAGCAGAGGTAATGGTACAGGAGTATAATGTCGATCTGTAAAGGGAGGTGGCAGACGAATACCCACAACCGAATTTACAGAGAGCCTTAGAATAGATTTCCCATAGGTGAAAACATAACATTAGGCAAATACTCCCTTCACATCCCTCAGACAAACACTGTACCTTGAGAGGAATTGGGCTTCAAAATGCTTAGAAGCGCCTTTCACAGAAGAAATCAAGCACGACTTGCTTCACCACCTTCAACAAAGGCAAAGTTTGTAAAACTAAGTTATGAGTGTGGTGGGAGGTGTATTTAAAGGGATTTTGAGGTTTGGGAAACTTTGCCCCCTCCTGGTAGGAATGTATATCCCATACGTCACTAGCTCATGGACTCTTGCCACTTACATGAAAGAAATACAAGTGACAAATCAGAATTTATTCGGACATATCACAAAGAAGAGCGCACATGCGGGAAGTCCTGGAGCTTCCTATGGGACAACCGATCTTAGATACTGTCCTAGAGAAAAAGCTCACGTGACTACCAGGGACTGTGACACATCCGGAGACAAGAGAAGATCTCTGCACAGTCCTCCAGCTACCGCACTTATTATTTCATATATAATCTCTTTACATTGTCACACACAAGCCATTTGCACTATAATGTACAATTTACATTACATTATTTGTTCCCTTTTAACAACAGAAATGATTTAATCAAAGCAAACAGCAATGAAGCATGAAGATTATTTTTCTCTCTGACACCAAAGCAAAATCTGGCAGATTGTTTTATCGCAATACTAAAAAACTCACTTGTATATTAAATGGTCATGAAACATGTTTAATTATGGTTTCTTTTTTTATTTGTTCTGCCCCTTTTCTTGTAATTTAAATCTCAAAATTGTGGGTTTTCCACACATGAGAATTGGACTTTTTATCCCTGATACATGTATGTCCCTAATTGGACTTCAGTTAAAGAATTGGCCTTAACAGAGATGATAAGATCTCAATAGGATTGAGCTTGCATTCTATTGGCTGATTGCAACAGCCAATAGAATGTGAGCACTGCCAATAGGATTGAACTTCAATCCTATTGGCTGATTGCATCAGCCAATAGGATTTTTCCTACCATAATTCCGATTGGCTGATAGAATTCTATCAGCCAATCGGAATTAAGGTAGGAAAAATCCTATTGGCTGATGCAATCAGCCAATAGATTGAAGTTCAATCCTATTGGCAGTGCTCACATTCTATTGGCTGTTGCAATCAGCCAATAGAATGCAAGCTCAATCCTATTGAGATCTTATCATCTCTGTTAAGGCCAATTCTTTAACTGAAGTCCAATTAGGGACATACATGTATCAGGGATAAAAAGTCCAATTCTCATGTGTGGAAAACCCACAATTTTGAGATTTAAATTACAAGAAAAGGGGCAGAACAAATAAAAAAAGAAACCATAATTAAACATGTTCATGACCATTTAATATACAAGTGAGTTTTTTAGTATTGCGATAAAACAATCTGCCAGATTTTGCTTTGGTGTCAGAGAGAAAAATAATCTTCATGCTTCATTGCTGTTTGCTTTGATTAAATCATTTCTGTTGTTAAAAGGGAACAAATAATGTAAATGTAATTGTACATTATAGTGCAAATGGCTTGTGTGTGACAATGTAAAGAGATTATATATGAAATAATAAGTGCGGTAGCTGGAGGACTGTGCAGAGATCTTCTCTTGTCTCCGGATGTGTCACAGTCCCTGGTAGTCACGTGAGCTTTTTCTCTAGGACAGTATCTAAGATCGGTTGTCCCATAGGAAGCTCCAGGACTTCCCGCATGTGCGCTCTTCTTTGTGATATGTCCGAATAAATTCTGATTGTCACTTGTATTTCTTTCATGTAAGTGGCAAGAGTCCATGAGCTAGTGACGTATGGGATATACATTCCTACCAGGAGGGGGCAAAGTTTCCCAAACCTCAAATCCCTTTAAATACACCTCCCACCACACTCATAACTTAGTTTTACAAACTTTGCCTTTGTTGAAGGTGGTGAAGCAAGTCGTGCTTGATTTTCTTCTGTGAAAGGCGCTTCTAAGCATTTTGAAGCCCAATTCCTCTCAAGGTACAGTGTTTGTCTGAGGATGTGAAGGGAGTATTTGCCTAATGTTATGTTTTCACCTATGGGAAATCTATTCTAAGGCTCTCTGTAAATTCGGTTGTGGGTATTCGTCTGCCACCTCCCTTTACAGATCGACATTATACTCCTGTACCATTACCTCTGCTGATACGTTTCAGTACTGGTTTGGCTATCTGCTATATGTATGTATTGTATGTATTGGGTACTTGTAAAGTGCGGCTAATCACCCGTAAGGGTCTCAAGGCGCTCGATGGGTGTCTTCCGGTAAGTATATATCATTTTTTTAAAACACTCTTAGCTATGTTTGGCACTTTATATTTAAAGTTTGTAATATATATTGCATATATTTGCCATAAGTCAGGTCTATGTTTATTTCCCTTTGCAGTCTAATAGTTTCAACATGGAAATTATGTTTATGGGAGAAATTTAGAATTTTTTTCTTACCTTGGGTTCCAGCTTGTTGTTCCTTCAAACTTGTTTTTTCAAATTTTCGCGGGCAAATTAGCTCGCTCACTTCTTTGTTAACTTTGGCGCCAAAAGTTTTTTTCTCTGCATTTGCGTCATCTGTGTTTGCGACATCCTTGACGCCAAAAATGTGTTATATTAATTCCCCCTATATTTTGCTCTCTGCTGTCTTTTGTTTTTAGAGGGCTATGATGTTTGCTTTTGATTTAATTTTTGTTTGCTTTTTTATTATTTTTATTTATATTCCAGCAATGTAGTACATGTCACAATTCATATTCCTATTATGCGTTTCCATTTTGCAATGCAAAGCCTTCGAAAATTGGAGACACAGATATAACAGGATAAAAAAAATACGTTATATAAGCATAAAGAAGGGAAAAAGAAAAACAAAAACAACTTGCATTTGTCCTAGCCCTTCTTAAACTTCAATTCGGGATAGCACTAATTTGTACCCCTAATATGCATTCCCGTTGCGCCATGCAAAGCATCTACAAAATAATAAAAACAATTGTATTAAAATAAAACAATGTATCGGCATATAAGAGGGAAAGAAAAAGAAAACAAACTGGGATATCCTAACCCGTCTTAGCCTTCAAATCGGGATTCGTACTCCGGTTATATATTTGCATTGTACTATACTCAGATATAATAAAATAACACAATATATAGGCATATAGAAAAAGCAAGGAAACAAAGACATCCTGCATTGTCCTAGCCTATCTTAGGCTTCATTTCAGGGTGATGCTATTCAGTAACCTGTGATTTGCCAACATTTGTTTGTTTTGTTTTGGTTCTTAAAAAATAAAATAAAACAAAACTGATAGAAGAGAAAGAAGAGAAAAAAACCCTCCACTCCTCCATCCTTTCTTGTTTACCTATCATGTCGGAATTCATTGTTGTTGATTTTATCATAAGCATTTTTTCCCATTCCTGAAACGGCTATTTTGTGGAAATTGGATATTTTGTTTAAATGTTATATTTTTCTTTTTTGCTTAGCACCAGCTTGGCCTCTCAGGTTTTGGTATGCGGACCTTGTCAGGATGTCCAGTTGCCAGCCTTGGCCGCTTTCTTTAAGACCAAACCTTCTGTCTCAAGGGTCGTTTTTCCATCAGGATCTCAAATCTCTAAATTTGAAGGCATGGAAATGGAAATTGAACGCATAGGGCTAGATTTATCAAAGGCTAGGCGAACTCTGTATGTGCTTCGCCTGTAACTGTGCCCCAGCTCGCCTCTGCAGAAGCGTACATGTGCGCCTGAATTCATTAAAGAAATAGACGAAACTTTGCGCAGGCGAGCTGGGGCGTAATAATGATAAATTTCGCCTGTCGGAAAAGCATTTAACCCCTTTTTACTCCCTATTTATCACAATACATCCCTATAAATATTTATGCCGCTATGTTTTGATTATTAAAAAAATCATTTTTTAGGTAACTATTTAGCTTTTATTTATATTATATAATGTTTCTGTGCTGTTTTTGCCATATGTTGATAATTTAAGATCACAAAAATAAATATATCGATATATATAAAACTGTTGGTACCCATATGCGCTTGTGGAAGCGCAAATTTCTGGCAATAATAGTCCTTCTTAGTGCTGAGCCTTTGAAAAATTAGTTAAAAGAAAAAAGTACTGCATCATAAGATGTGAAAGCGCGTATTATAATGGTGTTCTAATAACATTCCCTTTTCAATTGCTCTATCTAAGTATTGGCCATTGTGTACAACAGAGAATAAAGATAAGATTTTCAATATGCCATAAATGTTATACTCTGCAGATATATAAAAAGTAATTGGGAACACATTTAGGTATAATATCCCTTTAAATTGGATGTCTAATACAAAAGTTTATTCATATGTAAACTATCTCTCTGCTATCAGTCCTATCTATCTATCTATCTATCTATCTATCTACTATCTATCTATCTACTATCTATCTGTCTATATTTCTGTCTGTCTAGCTGTCTGTCTAGCTGTCTGTCTATATGTCTGTCTATCTATCTATCTATCTATCTATCTATCTATCCGTCTATCTATCTATCCGTCTATCTGTCTATATGTCTGTCTATATGTCTGTCTGTCTATCTATCTATCTATCTATCTATCTATCTATCTATCTATCCAGAGGCGGTTTTTTTTACATTTAACACAGAAAAAATGTGAATCAGATTACGTCTGCAAAAGGAGGTACCCTGTGCTCACAGTCTGTGAGATGGTCTGACCCCCTATTACTGTATATAGTGACACTGTTTAACACACCAGTACTGTATATAGTGAGTCAGTGACACAGTCTGTAATCTGCCGGTGAGATGGCTGGCCTGACCCTACCCGCCCCAGTACTTTATAAAGTGACCACAGTAGTCTGTGACATGGTCCAGCCCCCCGTACTGTATATAGTGGTACTGTATAGACTGACACTGCTTACCCCCGCCCCCCCATGCTGTAGTAACAAGGTCTGTAATTTGCTGGTTCCACAAACATACACAAACACACATACATGCAGAAATACATACACAGTCACATACACACACACACATACATACATGCATACATACACACACACACATACACACACATACATGCATAAATACACACACAGTCACATACACACACACATACATGCATAAATACACACACAGTCACACACACACACACATACATGCATAAATACACACACAGTCACATACACACACACATACATGCATAAATACACACACAGTCACACAGACACACACATACATGCATAAATACACACACAGTCACATACATACATACACACACATACATAAATACACACACAGTCACATACATACATACACACACATACATAAATACACACACAGTCACATACATACATACACACACATACATAAATACACACACAGTCACATACATACACACACATACATAAATACACACACAGTCACATACATACATACACACACATACATAAATACACACACAGTCACATACATACATACACACACATACATAAATACACACACAGTCACATACATACATACACACACATACATAAATACACACATAGTCACATACATACATACACACACATACATAAATACACACACAGTCACATACATACATACACACACATACATAAATACACACACAGTCACATACACACACACACATAAACACCAATGGGTAAACCAGAAACACTAACCCCTGTAGTCAGAGACACTAGTGAAGAATCACGTCACACTCACATGATATCAGTGCAGGCAGTGGCAGGTCAACGTTTTTTATTGTAAAAAAAAATAAAAAAAATTTTAAGCTGGGCCCCCCACCCTTGGGGGCCCAGTCACAATTGTGACCTCTGCACCCCCTGTAGTTTCTTCCCTGTATCTATCTATCTATCTATCTATCTATCTATATGTCTGTCGTCTATATGTCTGTCTGTCTATCTGTCGGTCTATATGTCTATCTGTCTGTCTATATGTCTGCCTGTCTATATGTCTGCCTGTCTATATGTCTGTCTATATGTCTGCCTGTCTATATGTCTGTCTGTCTGTCCATATGTCGGTCTATATGTCTATCTGTCTGTCTATATGTCTGCCTGTCTATATGTCTGCCTGTCTATATGTCTGCCTGTCTATATGTCTGCCTGTCTATATGTCTGCCTGTCTATATGTCTGTCTGTCTATATGTCTGTCTGTCTATATGTCTGTCTATATGTCTATATGTCTGTCTATCTGTCCATATGTCTGTCTGTCCATATGTCTGTCTATCTGTCTATATGTCTGTCTGCCCATATGTCTGTCTGTCTATATGTCTGTCTGTCTATATGCCTGTCTATTTGTAGAATATTAATAACACACAGTGCAGATCTATAACTTTTCTACT
>NC_069506.1:7044713-7108118 GCF_027579735.1 Bombina bombina | reverse complement strand
GTTTAGTAAAAAAAATACTGTATAATCTTAAGGGTGGGGTCGTAGACTCTCCATATCCGGAAAGAAACTTATCAGGTAAGCATAAATTTTGTTTTCTTTCCTAAGATATGGAGAGTCTACAACGTCATTCCAATTACTAGTGGCCAAAGCTAGAGGACACGGAATGAAAAGGGAGGAAGAACAAGACCGGCAGACCTAAACAGAAGGCAACATCGCTTGAAGAACATTTCTCCCAAAAGAGGCCCCAGCCAAGGCAAAAGTATCAAATTTGGAAAATTTGGAAAAAGTATGCAGAGAGGACCAAGTTGCAGCCTTGCAAATCTGTTCCACAGAAGCTTCATTTTTGAAAGCCCTAGAAGAGGAGACAGCCCTAGTGGAATGAGCCGTAATTATCTCAGGAGGCTGCTGACCAGCAGTCTCATAAGCCAAACAAATCAAACTTCTCAAACAGAGGGAAAGAGAAGAAGCAGTAGCCTTCTGACCCTTACGCTTTCCTGAGAAAAAAAGCAAACAGGGCTAAAGACTGGCAAAAATCCTTAGTCGCCTGTAGATAGAATTTTAGAGCATGCACAACATCCAAGTTGTGCAACAGACAAGGAGAGAAGGAACAACAATTTCCTTATTAATATTTCTATCCAAAACCACTTTAGGGAGTGCACAAGATGGAGTACCAACGGCGTACTATAACAAACTAGGGAGCGCTCACCAATATTCAGTGATACCGGTATGTGAGACAAACACAAAGAACCTAATATATCTAAATAAATATACACATGCACATACCTAAAAATATATGCGCATATGTGAATATATGTGGCTAATATGGTGTGAAAAAACGATTATATAACACTACAAGAAGTGTTAATATAAAGTGCTACAATGTAAGATGCAACAGTAAAAGTGTGCAACATGTAGTGAATATGGTGTAACTGTAACAATATCCAATCTAGGTGATATAGATTAGATACAATGTGGACAAACTCAATAACAAGATGAAAAATTAATAGTAATAAGGTAGTGTATTAATAATCACTACAACATTAGAAAGTGTAAAAATAAAAACACAATTGTGCACAGTTTGAAGAAAGTCCACAAGGTGTTGGATCAGGGAATAGCATAAATTATGTCCTTGTATGAAAAAAATGTGCAATGTAATGTTCCTTTAATCAGAAGGTGATCCACAAACCAAAATCCATTGGATATACAGGCTGGTCAGAGTGGAATAAGTGAGCCAGCGATTCAGCTCTCCAATGATAGGGATCCTGAGTCCCATAACGATACTAGAGATATATGAAAAAGAAGAAATGGAGGCGCTTCATAGGGGTGATATGTTAGGACAAGTGAAATGCTACAAGTAACAGACAAATGGCAACTCTCTGATTCTGACCAGGGCCTGAATTTTATGAGTAACAGGCTTCAAGCTGCAGCATGGTCTCAATGACCAAACTCAGAAAAACCTCGGCTTAGCCAGAACTAAGCGTTCAATCTCCAAGCAGTAAGCTTCAGAGAAACAAGATTTGGATAGAGGAATGGACCCTGAGTTAGAAGGTCCTTCCTCAGAGGCATCCTTCCCCATTTGAGGGTTAACTTGGAGAACACCTCTGGATGGAGAGCCCACTCCCCGGGATGAAATGTCTGTTTGCTCAGGAAATCCGCTTCCAGTTGTCCACTCCTGGAATGTGGATGGCAGATAGACAACAATTGTGAGCTTCCGCCCACTGAATAATCCAAACCACCTCCTTCATGGCTAAGGAACTTAGAGTTCCTCCCTGGTGGTTGATGTAAGCCACTGAGGTGATGTCGTCTGACTGGAACCTGGTAAACCAGGCTAAGGACAATTGAGGCCAAGCCATCAGAGCATTGTAAATGGCTCTCCACTCCAAGATGTTTATGGGGAGAGCAGACTCCTTTCGAGTCCATAGTCCTTTGCGCCTTTAATGAGTCCCAGACAGCTCCCCAGCCTAGCAGGATGGCGTCCATATTCACGATCACCCAGGAAGGCCCCCGGAAACATGTGCCCTGAGACAGATGTTCCTGAGAAAGCCACCACAGGAGAGTCTCTTGTCGACTGGTCTAGGTCTATCCTCTGAGACAGATCAGACCAATTACCTCCATACATTAATCTACTCATGGCCGAACAGTAGACTGTAGAGAGAGGCAAGTGGAAAGAATTTTGGATTTTCTGACTTCCGTCAGAAACATTTTCATAGATAGAGAATCTATTACGGTCCCTAAGAAAACCACCCTGAAGCTGGAACAAGGAAACTCTTCTCCAGATTCACTTTCCATCCGTGGGAAAGTAGAAAAGACAACAAGATCTCTGTATGAGAGTTTGCTTGTTGAAAATATGGCGCATGAACCAATATGTCGTCCAGATAGGATGCCACTGCAATTCACCAGGACCTGATCACTGCCAAGAGAGCCCCCAGAACCTTTGAGAAAATTCTGGAGCTGTGGCAAGGTTAGACGGGGAGAGCTACAAACTAAAAGTATTTGTCTAGAAAGGCGAATCTCAGAAACTTGCGATTATCCCTGTGGATGGGAACATGAAGATATGCATCCTTCCCTCTTGGACCAAAGGAAGAATGGACTGAATGTTTTCTATTTTGAAGGATGGTACCCTGAGAAACTTGTTGATGCACTTTAGATCTAAAATGGGTTGAACGCAATTCAAGAATGCCTCTCTTTTTACCTGGTCTGCAGATAATCTTAAGAGCTGGAACCTGCCCCTGGGAGGGAAAGTTTTGAATTCTATTTTGTAACCCTGAGATACTATGTACACAGTCCAAGGATCTGGGACATCTCGTATCCACACTTGACAAAACAGGGAAAGTCTGCCCCCAACTTGATCTGATCACGGACTGGGGGCCGACCCTTCATGCTGACTTAGACTCAGCTGAGGTTTTTTTTTATTGCTTCCCCTTGTTCCAAGACTGATTGGGCTTCCAAGAAGACTTGGACTGCTCCTTCTTGGAAGAGGGAGAGGACGATTTTTGACCTTTGAGGTTACAAAGGGAACAAAAATTACTTTGACGTCCTTTAGGTCTGTTCTTCTTGTCTTGTGGTAGAAAAGACCCTTTTCCACCCGTAATATCAGAAAGAATTTCTGCCAGACCAGGTCCAAATAAGGCCTTACCCTTGTAAGGAAGCACCAGAACCTTGGACTTGGAGGTAACATCAGCTGACCAAGATATTAGCCTCAAAGCCCTGTGGGCTAGGACAGTGAAACCAGACATCTTGGCTCCCAGTCTAATAAGTTGCATATTAGCATCAGAGATATAGGAATTGGCCAGTTTGAGAGTCTTAAGCCTATCTTGGATCTCCTCCAATAGAGTCTCTTCTAAAATTGATTCAGACAAGGCATCACACCAATAAGATGCTGCACTAGCTACTGTGGCAATACAAACTGCAGGTTGCCATTGCAGACCCTGATGAACATACATCTTTTTCAAATAAGACTCCAGCATCTTGTCCATAAGATCCTTAAAGGAACAGTTATTCTCTATAGGGATCGTAGTTCTCTTAGCCAGAGTAGAAATAGCCCCTTATACTTTAGGCACCGAGCGCCATGAATCCTTAATGGAGTCAGCAACAGGAAACATCTTTTTAAATATGGGAGACGGGGAGAAAGGAATCCCTGGCTTCTCCCATTCCTGTGAAATAATCTCAGACACACGGTCTGGAACAGGAAACACCTCCACAAAGGCAGGATAATCATAGTATTTATTAAGTTTACTAGATTTCTTATGGTTGACAATGACAGATGTATCAGAGTCGTCCAAAGTAGCCAATACCTCATTTAACAATACACAAAGATGTTCAAGCTTAAATCTGAAGTTTACATCTTCATTTTCAGATAAAGGAATTATACTGTCCGAATCTGAGATTTCACCCGCAGAGGCTACCAAGGTATCCTCCCTTTATCAGACTTATAAGGGGAGGACAACCTGCGAAGCAGCAGACGAAACAGACACCTTACACAAAATTTTATAGATGTCCTCTTGTGCTTCCCCAACAAGGGAAAAAGCAGATAATTCTGCAGATATCGCAGAAGATATCTGTGCCGCAAAATCTGATGGCACATAAACTCCTCCTGGAGGCTGAGAGGAACTGCAGGGCACTGTATGCAACGCCATTAAGGCTTGGGACGTTTGAGGAGAAAGCTGTGGCATTGCCTCAACAGCATCATCATGAGAGACATTGGGCTCAGAGGGCAACAATTTAGCTTTACGTTGAAGTGTTCTAGCTAAGCAAGCAGCACAAAATTGCATAGGCAAAAAAAATTGTGCCTCTAGGCATAAAAAACATTTGTCACAAGGGAAGGAGTCTTGATCCATATCCATATTATCAATTAAAAATAGTCCCCCAAAAAATTGAGAACAAAAGAAAATATTTTAATTTAAGACTACTGTCACTTTAAAAAAAAAAAATCCTCTTCAGAACAGTAACGCTGTCACTTTAAATTTCACAGAGCGATATTGCGCCCAAAATAAAGACCCCTAACAGATGACCTCTACACATCAGCAGAACTGAGGTGCCTACCTGCCCCTCCGGAGAAAAAATCTTGTCAGGCAAATGTGTTATATCATGAGGAGACTTGTCGGTCTCACAGGCACAGACGACGGCGCTCCAATTCAGAGCTGAATATCAGAAAAAAAAAGCTGCGCAACTAAGTAAAGCACGCGATCTATAACAGACAACTGACATCAGCCTTTAGTCTGCCCTCTGAAGAGAATTCATATTCCGTAATGAACAACTGACATGCGTTTTATCACACATATTACATTGTCAAACACCACAGATTTTTAATAAATAAAAGACACCAGGGATTTTAATAATGAACCATAGATATACGGTTAACTCCTTCATACCCATAAAATAGATTAACCGATAAGTCTTGATAAGCCACTACTCTACTGAAGAGATTGACATGGAGACAGCTAAACCCAAACTTGATTGTAGCTCAAATTTTTCTTCAGAAACCAAACTTCACCTCCTCCATTGACAGAGGCAAAGAGAATGATTGAGGATTATAGGTAGGGGGGGTGACACTTAACAGCTTTGCTGTGGTGCTCTTTGCCTCCTCCTGCTGGCCAGGAGTGATATTGCCACTAGTAATTGGAATGACGTTGTGGACTCTCCATATGTTAGGAAAGAAAATTGGGTTTCATGTTCCTTTAAAATGAAATCTATATTACAGTATATTCAAAGCAATATAACTTTACTAAATATACTAAAGTGAAATGTTTGTTTCCATGAACAAATTCACTAAACTTTCTCACTGACAAATGGCGACCGGCGCATCCCATAAGGAAATCGGATGTATAAACTGTATGTATGTACGGACGCCTGGCTTACCTTTAGCTGAGGTCTGATGCATGCGGATCTTTTTGGAAGCCACAAACTGCAGAATTTTCTCTATGTTTTCTCGCATCTCCTGGCTGCATCTTGGTTGCAGCTGAATCCCCTCCAGCCTCTCGCCAGCTTGGGTAGAAAGGGAATTAGTTAGAAGAAATAATGCATACGCTATGTTCAACAGAAATGCAACATCTCATAACACTACAACAGGTGACATTTAGTATTGAATAATGTGCATGCAGCGCCATGCTGCTGGTGACAAGGCCAGGTGGGTAAAATGGTGACACTTGCTGAAATGCTGTCTTTTTGGATTTTTTTGAGGGGCGTATACTGCATTTTTGTATAGGAAGGAGATGCATATATTACAAAAGTGTGCAATTAAATTCGTAATTTAAAAATCATACTAAACGAATAATTGGTCCATTCACACAAATGCTTAGGACAAAATTGTGTTATGTTGTAGACTTCTACTACATATGGGCTGGTAAGTGGGCCCTCTTGTTTAATTTTGCCGATTTATTGGTAACTAAACCAAGGCATTTTATATAAACAAATCTACTAACGATAACACAAGTAAATTCAGGAATAAACTGAGGTTGGAAGCCAATTACCAATGTCATTTATCTTTCAATTGGTTAATTAACCCTGTTTATCTTTGCTTAGGACCCGTAGCATTGCTCGTTATTACTGATTAGTCACAGCACCCAGCTACTGAATGTCGCTGCTCAAGCACAATACAGGTTTTTTTAAAGAATAGGTAAAGGGTAGAAAAAAAAACTAAATTTGAGGTCTACAAGACCAGGCAGTTCATTTACATGTATGTAGCCTCTGTGCACGATCAGCGTTAGTTATTTAGAACTATTACCAGTGTGCATTACAGAATGAAGCAGGGCAGTAATTGCTTTATAATTGGAGCTCATTAAATGCAGAACAATAAAAAGAACAGCAGTATGCAGGAAGCGAGCTGCGCTGCCCTCACGATTACTTTATTTAGTAATTTAGTGATTTAAGATGCCAAACTGAGGCTCTTTACAGTCATACAAACAGTAATGCAGGAGGTTATGGTGAGTAAATAAGTGATATAAACCTTCCAGCATCAATATGTAAATGTAAAATAATTCCCTTATATCACATCAGGAGTCTCCTTAATATACAGTGCTGTACTGTAGCTAGGGATTAGCAAATGAGATTCACAGCACCTCACTTTTCAGCTTAGTAAAAAAGTTTATACCCAGATTTCCTTGTGGTGCTGTAATGCCAGGGAACCCGCTCACAGGCAGCTAATGTGAGGTTGGTTTCTGGTTATTGTATTGTGAAGCTGGTGAAGCTACAAAGCCAACCACAAAAAGCTTAGGGTGAGTAAAAATGTATACTGTAGTAAATCTGGTTGTATCATTTAAAGGGACAGTCAAGTCCAAAAAAAAAAAACTTTCATGTTTCAAATAGGGCATTTAATTATAAACAACTTTCCAATTTACTTTTATCACCAATTTTGCTTTGTTCTCTTGATATTCTTATTTGAAAGCTAAACCTAGGAGGTTCATATGCTAATTTCTTAGACCTCGAAGGCCGCCTCTAACCTAAATGCATTTTAAAAGTTTTTCACCACTAGAGGGGCATTAGTTCAGGTGTTTCATATATATAACATTGAGCTCATGCACGTGAATTTACCATTGAGACAGCTCTGATTGGCTAAAATGCAAGTCTGCCAAAAAAACTCAAATAAGGGGGCAGTCTGATGAGGCTTAGATACAAGGTAATTACAAAGGTAAAATGTGTATTATTATAACTTGGTTATGCAAAACTGGGGAACTGATAATTAAGGGATTATCTATCTTTTAAAAAGACAAAAATTCTGGTGTTGACTGT
Organism: Bombina bombina; assembly: GCF_027579735.1. Taxonomy (NCBI): domain Eukaryota; kingdom Metazoa; phylum Chordata; class Amphibia; order Anura; family Bombinatoridae; genus Bombina; species Bombina bombina. Next base: position 7,100,891 of record NC_069506.1, on the reverse strand, counting down.
CCCTTTAATGAGGAGTCTATTGCACCACCAGGTAAGTAGGGAGGCCTGTGTGTGAGTCATGTGGAAATGTATTATGGTTGCCATAAGCAGTCACACATGGGGAATTCCAAAAGAAAATAGGTTAAAAGATGTTTAGAAGCCGAACTCATCCATCCATGTGCGATAAGGTCATAAAGTGACTAGCTGCAAGTTCTACACAAACAAGTAGATCAAAAGTGTCCAGCGGTTTAGATGAGGGATCGTTCTTTTTATAATGTGCAACACAAGCACTGTGTAACATAACTAGAACTGGACTGAGTATTATGCCATGAAATGCCCAGCAGGTTGGTATATAGCAGCTCCTCTCCCCTGTAGCACCTGCTGCAGTACTGAGGTTAGCCCATGTCATATGCATATACCTCATATACCCGTGCCTGAGCATGCTGGTATATAGCAGCTACACTCCCCTGTAGCACCTGCTGCAGTACTGAGGTTAGCCCATGTCATATACATATACCTCATATACCCGTGCCTGAGCAAGCTGGTATATAGCAGCTCCTCTCCCCTGTAGCACCTGCTATAGTACTCAGGTAAGCCCATATCATATGCATATACCTCATATACCCGTGCCTGAGCAGGCTGGTATATAGCAGCTCCTCTCCCCTGTAGCACCTGCTATAGTACTCAGGTAAGCCCATATCATATGCATATACCTCATATACCCGTGCCTGAGCAGGCTGGTATATAGCAGCTCCTCTCCCCTGTAGCACCTGCTCAGTACTCAGGTAAGCCCATATCATATGCATATACCTCATATACCCGTGCCTGAGCAGGCTGGTATATAGCAGCTCCTCTCCCCTGTAGCACCTGCTATAGTACTCAGGTAAGCCCATATCATATGCATGTACCTCATATACCCGTGCCTGAGCAGGATGGTATATAGCAGCTCCTCTCCCCTGTAGCACCTGCTATAGTACTCAGGTAAGCCCATATCATATACATATACCCGTGCCTGAGCAGGCTGGTATATAGCAGCTACACTCCCCTGTAGCACCTGATGCAGTACTCAGGTTAGCCCATATCATATGCATATACCTCATATACCCGTGCCTGAGCAGGCTGGTATATAGCAGCTCCTCTCCCCTGTAGCACCTGCTATAGTACTCAGGTAAGCCCATATCATATACATATACCTCATATACCCGTGCCTGAGCATGCTGGTATATAGCAGCTCCTCTCCCCTGTAGCACCTGCTATAGTACTCAGGTAAGCCCATATCATATACATATACCTCATATACCCGTGCCTGAGCATGCTGGTATATAGCAGCTACACTCCCCTGTAGCACCTGCTGCAGTACTGAGGTTAGCCCATGTCATATACATATACCTCATATACCTGTGGTCATATACATATACCTCATATACCCGTGCCTGAGCATGCTGGTATATTGCAGCTACACTCCCCTGTAGCACCTGCTATAGTACTGAGGTTAGCCCATATCATATGCATATACCTCATATACCCGTGCCTGAGCATGCTGGTATATTGCAGCTACACTCCCCTGTAGCACCTGCTGCAGTACTGAGGTAAGCCCATGTCATATACATATACCTCATATACCCGTGCCTGAGCATGCTGGTATATAGCAGCTACACTCCCCTGTAGCACCTGCTATAGTACTGAGGTTAGCCCATATCATATGCATATACCTCATATACCCGTGCCTGAGCATGCTGGTATATTGCAGCTACACTCCCCTGTAGCACCTGCTGCAGTACTGAGGTAAGCCCATGTCATATACATATACCTCATATACCCGTGCCTGAGCACGTTGGTATATTGCAGCTACACTCCCCTGTAGCACCTGCTGCAGTACTCAGGTAAGCCCATGTCATATACATATACCTCATATACCTGTGGTCATATACATATACCTCATATACCCGTGCCTGAGCAAGCTGGTATATAGCAGCTCCTCTCCCATGTAGCACCTGCTATAGTACTCAGGTAAGCCCATAGCATATGCATATACCTCATATACCCATGCCTGAGCATGCTGGTATATAGCAGCTACACTCCCCTGTAGCACCTGCTCAGTACTCAGGTAAGCCCATATCATATACATATACCTCATATACCTGTGCCTGAGCAGGCTGGTATATTGCAGCTACACTCCCCTGTAGCACCTGCTCAGTACTCAGGTAAGCCCATATCATATACATATACCTCATATACCCGTGCCTGAGCAGGCTGGTATATTGCAGCTACACTCCCCTGTAGCACCTGCTGCAGTACTCAGGTAAGCCCATGTCATATCCATATACCTCATATACCCGTGCCTGAGCAAGCTGGTATATTACAGCTACACTCCCCTGTAGCACCTGCTGCAGTACTCAGGTAAGCCCATGTCATATACATATACCTCCTATACCTGTGCCTGAACAGGCTGGTATATTGCAGATACACTCACCTAAGGCACCTGCTGCAGTACTCAGGTAAGCCCATGTCATATACATATACCTCATATACCTGTGGTCATATACATATACCTCATATACCCGTGCCTGAGCAAGCTGGTATATTACAGCTACACTCCCCTGTAGCACCTGCTGCAGTACTCAGGTAAGCCCATGTCATATACATATACCTCCTATACCTGTGCCTGAGCAGGCTGGTATATTGCAGATACACTCACCTAAGGCACCTGCTGCAGTACTGAGGTAAGCCCATGTCATATACATATACCTCATATACCTGTGCCTGAGCAGGCTGGTATATTGCAGCTACACTCCCCTGAGGCACCTGCTGCAGTACTCAGGTAAGCCCATGTCATATACATATACCTCATATACCTGTGCCTGAGCAGGCTGGTATATAGCAGCTACACTCCCCTGAGGCACCTGCTGCAGTACTCAGGTAAGCCCATGTCATATACATATACCTCATATACCTGTGCCTGAGCAGGCTGGTATATTGCAGCTACACTCCCCTGTAGCACCTGCTATAGTACTCAGGTAAGCCCATATCATATACATATACCTCATATACCTGTGCCTGAGCAGGCTGGTATATAGCAGCTACACTCCCCTGTAGCACCTGCTGCAGTACTCAGGTAAGCCCATGTCATATACATATACCTCATATACCTGTGCCTGAGCAGGCTGGTATATTGCAGCTACACTCCCCTGTAGCACCTGCTATAGTACTCAGGTAAGCCCATATCATATACATATACCTCATATACCTGTGCCTGAGCAGGCTGGTATATAGCAGCTACACTCCCCTGAGGCACCTGCTGCAGTACTCAGGTAAGCCCATGTCATATACATATACCTCATATACCTGTGCCTGAGCAGGCTGGTATATTGCAGCTACACTCCCCTGAGGCACCTGCTGCAGTACTCAGGTAAGCCCATGTCATATACATATACCTCATATACCCGTGCCTGAGCAGGCTGGTATATTACAGCTACACTCCCCTGTAGCACCTGCTGCAGTACTCAGGTAAGCCCATGTCATATACATATACCTCATATACCCGTGCCTGAGCAGGCTGGTATATAGCAGCAACACTCCCCTGTAGCACCTGCTGCAGTACTCAGGTTAGCCAATGTCATATACATATACCTCATATACCTGTGTCTGAGCAGGCTGGTATATAGCAGCTACACTCCCCTGTAGCACCTGCTGCAGTACTGAGGTAAGCCCATGTCATATACATATACCTCATATACCCGTGCCTGAGCAGGCTGGTATATAGCAGCTACACTCCCCTGTAGCACCTGCTGCAGTACTCAGGTAAGCCCATATCATATACATATACCTCATATACCTGTGCCTGAGCAGGCTGGTATATTACAGATACACTCCCCTGTAGCACCTGCTGCAGTACTCAGGTAAGCCCATATCATATACATATACCTCATATACCTGTGACTGAGCAGGCTGGTATATAGCAGCTACACTCCCCTGTAGCACCTGCTGCAGTACTGAGGTAAGCCCATGTCATATACATATACCTCATATACCCGTGCCTGAGCAGGCTGGTATATAGCAGCTACACTCCCCTATAGCACCTGCTGCAGTACTCAGGTAAGCCCATATCATATACATATACCTCCTATACCTGTGCCTGAACAGGCTGGTATATAGCAGCAACACTCCCCTGTAGCACCTGCTATAGTACTCAGGTAAGCCCATGTCATATACATATACCTCATATACCTGTGCATGAGCAGGCTGGTATATTGCAGCTACACTCCCCTGTAGCACCTGCTGCAGTACTCAGGTAAGCCCATATCATACACATATACCTCATATACCTGTGCCTGAACAGGCTGGTATATTGCAGCAACACTCCCCTGTAGCAGCTGCTGCAGTACTCAGGTAAGCCCATATCATATACATATACCTCATATACCCGTGCCTGAGCAGGCTGGTATATTGCAGCTACACTCCCCTGTAGCACCTGCTCAGTACTGAGGTAAGCCCATATCATATACATATACCTCATATACCTGTGCCTGAGCAGGCTGGTATATAGCAGCTACACTCCCCTGTAGCACCTGCTGCAGTACTCAGGTAAGCCCATATCATATACATATACCTCATATACCTGTGCCTGAGCAGGCTGGTATATTGCAGCTACACTCCCCTGTAGCACCTGCTGCAGTACTCAGGTAAGCCCATATAATATACATATACCTCATATACCTGTGCCTGAGCAGGCTGGTATATAGCAGCTACACTCCCCTGTAGCACCTGCTGCAGTACTCAGGTAAGCCCATGTCATATACATATACCTCATATACCTGTGCCTGAGCAGGCTGGTATATAGCAGCTACACTCCCCTGTAGCACCTGCTGCAGTACTCAGGTAAGCCCATATAATATACATATACCTCATATACCTGTGCCTGAGCAGGCTGGTATATAGCAGCTACACTCCCCTGTAGCACCTGCTGCAGTACTCAGGTAAGCCCATATAATATACATATACCTCATATACCTGTGCCTGAGCAGGCTGGTATATAGCAGCTACACTCCCCTGTAGCACCTGCTGCAGTACTCGGGTTAGCCAATGTCATATACATATATCTCATATACCCGTGCCTGAGCAAGCTGGTATATAGCAGCTACAATCCCCTGTAGCAGCTGCTGCAGTACTGAGGTAAGCCCATGTCATATACATATATCTCATATACCCATGCCTGAGCAAGCTGGTATATTACAGCTACACTCCCCTGTAGCACCTGCTCAGTACTCAGGTAAGCCCATATCATATACATATACCTCATATACCTGTGCCTGAGCAGGCTGGTATATAGCAGCTACACTCCCCTGTAGCACCTGCTGCAGTACTGAGGTAAGCCCATGTCATATACATATACCTCATATACCTGTGGTCATATACATATACCTCATATACCTGTGGTCATATACATATACCTCATATACCCGTGCCTGAGCAGGCTGGTATATAGCAGCTACACTCCCCTGAGGCACCTGCTGCAGTACTCAGGTAAGCCCATATCATATACATATATCTCATATACCTGTGCCTGAGCAGGATGGTATATTGCAGCTACACTCCCCTGTAGCACCTGCTGCAGTACTGAGGTAAGCCCATATCATATGCATATACCTCATATACCTGTGCCTGAGCAGGCTGGTATATTACAGATACACTCCCCTGTAGCACCTGCTGCAGTACTCAGGTAAGCCCATATCATATACATATACCTCATATACACGTGCCTGAGCAGGCTGGTATATTACAGCTACACTCCCCTGTAGCACCTGCTGCAGTACTCAGGTAAGCCCATATCATATACATATACCTCATATACCCGTGCCTGAGCAGGCTGGTATATTGCAGCTACACTCCCCTGTAGCACCTGCTGCAGTACTCAGGTTAGCCCATGTCATATACATATATCTCATATACCTGTGCCTGAGCAGGCTGGTATATTGCAGCAACACTCCCCTGTAGCAGCTGCTGCAGTACTCAGGTAAGCCCATATCATATACATATACCTCATATACCCGTGCCTGAGCAGGCTGGTATATAGCAGCTACACTCCCCTGTAGCACCTGCTCAGTACTCAGGTAAGCCCATATCATATACATATACCTCATATACCTGTGCCTGAGCAGGCTGGTATATTGCAGCTACACTCCCCTGAGGCACCTGCTGCAGTATTGAGGTAAGCCCATGTCATATACATATATCTCATATACCCGTGCCTGAGCAGGCTGGTATATTGCAGCTACACTCCCCTGAGGCACCTGCTGCAGTATTGAGGTAAGCCCATGTCATATACATATATCTCATATACCCGTGCCTGAGCAGGCTGGTATATTACAGATACACTCCCCTGTAGCACCTGCTGCAGTACTCAGGTAAGCCCATATCATATACATATACCTCATATACCTGTGCCTGAGCAGGCTGGTATATAGCAGCTACACTCCCCTGTAGCACCTGCTATAGTACTCAGGTAAGCCCATGTCATATCCATATACCTCATATACCTGTGCCTGAGCAAGCTGGTATATTACAGCTACACTCCCCTGTAGCACCTGCTGCAGTACTCAGGTAAGCCCATATCATATGCATATACCTCATATACCTGTGCCTGAACAGGCTGGTATATTGCAGCTACACTCCCCTGAGGCACCTGCTGCAGTACTCAGGTAAACCCATATCATATACATATACCTCATATACCCGTGCCTGAGCAGGCTGGTATATTACAGATACACTCCCCTGTAGCACCTGCTGCAGTACTCAGGTAAGCCCATATCATATACATATACCTCATATACCTGTGCCTGAGCAGGCTGGTATATAGCAGCTACACTCCCCTGTAGCACCTGCTGCAGTACTGAGGTAAGCCCATGTCATATACATATAGCTCATATACCCGTGCCTGAGCAGGCTGGTATATTGCAGCTACACTCCCCTAAGGCACCTGCTGCAGTACTCAGGTAAGCCCATGTCATATCCATATACCTCATATACCTGTGCCTGAGCAGGCTGGTATATAGCAGCTACACTCCCCTGTAGCACCTGCTGCAGTACTCAGGTTAGCCAATGTCATATACATATATCTCATATACCCGTGCCTGAGCAAGCTGGTATATAGCAGCTACAATCCCCTGTAGCAGCTGCTGCAGTACTGAGGTAAGCCCATGTCATATACATATATCTCATATACCCGTGCCTGAGCAAGCTGGTATATTACAGCTACACTCCCCTGTAGCACCTGCTCAGTACTCAGGTAAGCCCATATCATATACATATACCTCATATACCTGTGCCTGAGCAGGCTGGTATATAGCAGCTACACTCCCCTGTAGCACCTGCTGCAGTACTGAGGTAAGCCCATGTCATATACATATACCTCATATACCCGTGCCTGAGCAGGCTGGTATATTGCAGCTACACTCCCCTAAGGCACCTGCTGCAGTACTCAGGTAAGCCCATGTCATATCCATATACCTCATATACCTGTGCCTGAGCAGGCTGGTATATAGCAGCTACACTCCCCTGTAGCAACTGCTGCAGTACTCAGGTTAGCCCATGTCATATACATATATCTCATATACCCGTGCCTGAGCAAGCTAGTATATTACAGCTACACTCCCCTGTAGCACCTGCTCAGTACTCAGGTAAGCCCATATCATATACATATACCTCATATACCTGTGCCTAAGCAGGCTGGTATATTACAGCGCACTCCCCTGTAGCACCTGCTGCAGTACTCAGGTAAGCCCATATCATATACATATACCTCATATACCTGTGCCTGAGCAAGCTGGTATATAGCAGCTACACTCCCCTGTAGCACCTGCTCAGTACTCAGGTAAGCCCATATCATATACATATACCTCATATACCCGTGCCTGAGCAGGCTGGTATATTACAGATACACTCCCCTGTAGCACCTGCTGCAGTACTCAGGTAAGCCCATATCATATATATATACCTCATATACCTGTGCCTGAGCAGGCTGGTATATAGCAGCTACACTCCCCTGTAGCACCTGCTGCAGTACTCAGGTAAGCCCATGTCATATACATATACCTCATATACCCGTGCCTGAGCAGGCTGGTATATTGCAGCTACACTCCCCTATAGCACCTGCTGCAGTACTCAGGTAAGCCCATATCATATACATATACCTCCTATACCTGTGCCTGAACAGGCTGGTATATAGCAGCTACACTCCCCTGTAGCACCTGCTCAGTACTCAGATAAGCCCATATCATATACATATACCTCATATACCTGTGCCTGAGCAGGCTGGTATATAGCAGCTACACTCCCCTGTAGCACCTGCTGCAGTACTCAGGTAAGCCCATATAATATACATATACCTCATATACCTGTGCCTGAGCAGGCTGGTATATAGCAGCTACACTCCCCTGTAGCACCTGCTCAGTACTCAGGTAAGCCCATATCATATACATATACCTCATATACCTGTGCCTGAGCAGGCTGGTATATAGCAGCTACACTCCCCTGTAGCACCTGCTCAGTACTCAGGTAAGCCCATATCATATACATATACATCATATACCTGTGCCTGAGCAGGCTGACACACACAAAGCACATTGAATACGGCAGTGGGGGGATTATTAGGCAACAACCAAAGTGAAACTGTTTTGCAGAATCTATATCAATTATTTACTTTATTTATATATTTAAAGGGACATCAAAAAGTGAAAAAAAAAATCTCTAATGTGTTAGAGCATTGTATTATTGCACTGGATATAGGCATTTGTTTAACACCTGAAGAGGGTTTAAATGCGTAGTTAAAGTCATCTGCAGACCAGCAATGCACTACTGGGAGCCAGCTGCTGATTGGTGGCTACACACATGTCTCTTGTCATTGGCTCACCAGGTGTGTTCAGCTAGCTCCCAGTAGTGCATCACTGCTTTGGAGCTGACGAGGATTATAAATGTTGTTCTATACGAGCACAATAATAACACGCTCTAACACATTTAACCCTTGTGCGCTTTTATTGCTACATACACACATTGCTAATAAAGATATGTACTCACCAGATTCGTTCAGCTAGCTCCCAGTAGCGCATTACTGCTCTGGAGCTGACGAGGGTTAGAAATGTAGTTATATACGAGTGCAATAATAAAACGCTCTAACACATTTAACCCTTGTGTGCTTTTATTGCTACATACACACATTGCTAATAAAGATATGTACTCACCAGATTCGTTCAGCTAGCTCCCAGTAGCGCATTACTGCTCTGGAGCTGACGAGGGTTATAAATGTAGTTCTATACGAGCGCATTAATAACACGTTCTAACACATTTAACCCCTGTGCACTTTTATTGCTAATAAACATATGTACTCACCTACAATTTCTATCAGGTGGGCTAAGACCACCCCATCTCGGAGATCCAGCCTCAGATCCTGTACGGGTTTAACCCCGGCCTTTTTTTTTAGCTGGGAGTTGACCCAAGCAACATAGGTCTGCAGCTGCTGCTGTAAAACAAACACCAAGCATATTTAGGATTTGTGCATTTAAATTCCTATGAACAAAAAAGTGTTGCCAGATAAGAAATCTATCAGTACAAAATAAGTAAATTGTTCAAATCCAGACAAATGGCTCATCAGTTTATATGTTCCCCTACACTACCGTGGGGTCACAGGTTCAAATCCGTTTTAGCTAGGGTTGCACCGATACCATTTTTTTTTAAAACCACGTATAAGTACCGATACTTTTTTTCAAATACTCACTGATACCAATTACCGATCCTTTTTTTTATGTCATGTGACAGTTTCCCAAGCACAATACAGACTAATGATTTAAGATAGCTTCTTTATAACTATTAAGAACTGTAACTCCAAAAGACATTATGAAATAATAAAACAGTTTTATTTGCTTGTTGTGACAAAGTTGTAAAAACTCGAAGAAATTTCCCAGCACGTTTATAAATACAGGTGGCCCTCGGTTTACGACGGTTCAATTTGCGCCATTTCAGAATAACGCCCTTTTTTTTTTGCTATTGAAAAGCATTGACTGCTATTGAAAGCATTAGCACATGCATACATTAAAATAGCCAGTAGGTGGAGCTGTCCGCTTGTGTTGCAGCAAACACATGCAAAGAAAAGCAAGCCAGACATGATCAATGGATCAGCTTTTAAAGGAACAAGATCTAGCAGCCACTTCCCTTAGCTGCAGACTCAATGCAGAGAACTGTTTGCAGAAAAAGGCAAGTAAAAAACGTTTTTGTTCATTAAACTTAGTTTGATGATGATACAGTCTGTTGTGTGATTAAACACAGACAGGCTGAAATCAGTGTATAACCAGACCTGAGCAATGGAGCCGTTTTTTAAAGGAACAAGATCTAACAGCCACTTCCCTTAGCTGCAGAAAAATGCAAGTAAAAAAACGTTTTTCTTCATTAAACTTAGTTTGATAATGATACAGTCTGTGTTTGTGTGATTATTTTATTAGGTGCGGTTTAGCAAATGTTTTTGTTTATTAAACTTAGTTTGATGATGCTACAATCTATTTTATTAGGTTTATAATGTTGTTTACCATTTAAAGTCTTCATTTCAAAGCTTAATGTATTAGGTGTTACTTATGTCAATTTTGAGAGGGGCCTGTAACCTAACTCCCTCACTTCCCATTGACTTACATTATAAACTGGGTTTCAATTTACAACAGTTTCGATTTACAACCATTCCTTCTGGAACCTAACCCCGGCGTAAACTGAGGGCTACCTGTACAAATATTACAATAAAATATATTAATAATAACAATAATAAATAACAAATGTAAAATCACAACCAACCAAAAGTGCAATACAGTAAAAAATATAACAGTGCACTGTTTATTCATGGGGAACAACACTATGGGATAGATTATAATGACTAGTAAGCTTTACCAATGCTCTCATTACATGACCAACTCCATTAAAGTCTATAGAGTTGGAAATGTGAGCAGAGCATTGGTCAAGTTTACCAATCAAATGTAATCTAAATCTAGTCCTACAATTGTAGGATGAGTGTTCCTGGGAATTAACTTAATTTGTCCTATAAACACTCTTCTTGCTATTATATAAACTAAGGATGTTCTTCAGAGAACAGTATGTTTTGAACATAATTGTGCAAGATGAGAACAAACAGTATAACAGGCAATCTAGCAATTAGAATAATTTTTATAATCATCCTTTCTTGGAGGATGCGGCGCTGATGATCTGGAGGTATCGGTTTAAGTATCGGTTTAAGTATCTGAGCATTTGCACAAGTACAAGTACTTGTCCAAATACTCTGTATCGGCACTGATACTAGTATCGGTGCAACCCTAGTTTTAGCCTTACCAGGCTCATGAGCTGTTTTTTTCTATGTATCAGCTGCTTAATATAACTTTATAGAGAATCAGTATTAACTAACAGGGATTTAGCAGCTATATTAATGTACCCTCATGAATGTAACCTCCTACGCTGTTGTACATGTTAGCTTATGTATTGTAATATACCCCATGAATGTATTTTACTATGTATAGCACCACAGAACCTGTTGGCACTTTATAAGTAACCGGTAATAATAATAAATTGTTGTTACTAAAGATGGGCCCTTGATGATTTTGATACCTTTGTACCCAGGGTGAATCAAAACTGATCAATACTGTATAAAATTACATTGCACTTTGTAAACTGACAGTTTCAGAAAGTGTGAGGGACAGGGCAGTTCCCTGGGTGTATGAAGCTTTCTCACAAGTCTTATGAAAATTTCTAAGCATTTTAAACAAGTTGGTCTCACTGATTTGTCTCGCCAGCTGTATGCAGATGAAGCTTGCTCACAACTCACAATACACTTATTTTAACTAACAGAAAAGTAATATTTACTAAATATAGACAAAAACAAGCTAAATTGTAGTGAAAACATTTGTTTAGTTTAGAATTGATGCAAACTGAGCCTTTGGCCCCAATTTATCAAAGGTCTTGCAGACCTGATCTGATACTGCGGATCAGGTCCGCAAGACCTTTGATAAATTGGGGCCAAAGGCTCAGTTTGCATCAATTCTAAACTGAGCCTTTGGCCCCAATTTATCAAAGGTCTTGCAGACCTGATCTGATACTGCGGATCAGGTCCGCAAGACCTCGCTAAATGCGGAGAGCAAGACGCTCTCCGCATTTAACATTGCACCAGCAGTTCACAAGAGCTGCTGGTGCAACGCCGCCCCCTGCTGACTCGCGGCCAATCGGCCGCCAGCAGGGAGGTGTCAATCAACCCGATCGTATTCGATCGGGTTGATTTCCGGCGATTCCTGTCTGCCTGCTCAGAGCAGGCGGACAGGGTTATGGAGCAGCGGTCTTTAGACCGCTGCTTCATAAGTTGTGTTTTTGGCGAGTCTGAAGACTCGCCAGAAACACGGCCCTTCAAGCCGTACAGAGCTTGATAAATGGGCCTGTTTATATCAGCCCAATAGTGATACATACCAAATGTGAAGTCCAGCACTCCTGCAAAAAGGTGCATGCTGAAGGGTACTGTGCTCACCCCAACAATGTAAGATAATGTCCAGTTGCTGCTGCTGTCTGGACATTCCCTTTATATCAGCCCCATGTGTTCTCTAGTTACCTTCTTTCTTCCATGTGAAATTTTGTATCACAGAGAGCTTCATTACTTTCTATGGAAGTCATCTCTTATCTCTCTAGGATTTCCAGGTTCCTCCCCTTTTCTTAGAATATTCAGTGAGTTCTGCCCCAGTTAATTCGACAATATATTCTCTCTCCAAACTAGAGAATGTTTGATTATCTGACCCATATAAAGTAATGACGCTCTCTGGGAAACTGAAGCTGTCAGTTTTTCAGTTTAAATTTAAATAAAAGACATGCAAAGTGCAATCTAATTTGTAAAAGATACAGATATTTATACAAAGTATGAGCCTAATGTGTTAAAGTTACACAGAAATTGTGAAGGCATAATCAGAATTTGTTAAATCACAATCCTAAACACACTGCTGTATATAAAATAAAATACAAAATAGAAAGTGCGAAGTTTAAATGTAATAAAATGTAATCTTTTTTTTTTTATCTATGCGTTTAACCCCGCTGCAGGAGCTAAACATATAGTTATATTTCAAAGCAATAGTGCACTAATAAAATGTTATAAAGCATTATGTACCTTTAATCAGTGTATTACAAAATAAATGTTTTATAATTGTTTAACAGTTCAGGGAAACACCTCTAGAAAACTCTGGTGAAATCTGTGCTGCTGGTCTCCTTTGCTGTGGCCTGTTAGGGGCAGATGAGAGCGTGTGCTCTGGAGTGAAGCAATCACTGTGTAGAATGCTTTAGGCTGATGTTATTTTCCCCATATTTACGTATCATGCAGGTGCACAAACAGAAGTAGAACAAACGCACTTCAGCGATATTTTACAGCAGAAGCAACTAATGTATATTGCTAAGCCGTTTAATTTTCCTTAAGTAAATATTTTACAGGGTAATACATTTTCTTTCATAATTCAGATAGAAGTAAATTAGAAAGATGTTTAAAACTGCATGCTCTATTAGCAAATGATATCTTTTGTTGAAAAGCAGGGACATATGCTCAGGAGCGTGCACGTGTCTGGAGCACAATATGGCAGCAGTTTTGCAAGGATATTATCGATTTGTTAAAGCACTAGAGGGCAGCACTATTTCCTGCCATGCACTACCTATGTATCTCTGCAACACTAAACAAATCTATAACATAATCGCGTCTGTAACGCGTCCGTCACCGTCGGCAGTTATGTACGCAGCCTGCAGCGAGAAACAGCTTTAGAAGCTCCATAACAGCTTCAGGCATCTGCCGCATATGGGGCCGGAGCGCGATCGGTGCTCCGCCTCCATATGAGGCCAGATGCTTGATCGTTACAGACAGTGTCACCCTCTGTAACGATCTTCTACTGGTGCCGGCGAGAGGTGTGGGCGGGAGGCGGGTGGGCGGCTCAGCAGCGGAGGGTGGAGGGAAGGGGAGGGAGTGGGCGTGCCCTACTACAGAAAAAAAAAAAGGATGGGGCAGCTACAAAGGGAAGGGGAGGGAGTGGGAGTGCCGAAAGAAAGAAAGAAAGAAAGAAAGAAAGAAAGGACAGGGAGGGATGGGGCAACTACACTACAGAAAAGTGTTTTTTAGGGTGGGGGGATAAATGGCGATCATGGGGGGGTGGGGGTGGACCACTACACTACAGAAAAAAATAAAATAAAAAAAGAATAGAAAAAAAGGGGTTTATAGGTACTGGCAGACAGCTGCAAGTACCTAAGATGGCAGCAATAGAGGGGGAGAGTTAGAAAGCGTTTTGAGGGGGGATCAGGGACAGAGGGATAGGGACAAAAGAATAGGGTCAGAGACAGAGGGACAGGGACAGAGGGATAGGGATAGAGGGATAGGGATAGAGGGATAGGGACAGAGGGATAGAGACAGAGGGAAAGGGGGATAGATAGATAGAAGGATAGGGAATGAGGAAAAGGGATAGAGGGATAAAGATAGAGGGATAGGGACAGAGGGATAGATAGAGGAATAGGGAATGAGGAACAGGGACAGAGGGATAGGGACAGAGGGATAGGGACAGAGAGATAGGGATAGAGAGATAGGGATAGAGAGATAGGGGGTTAGGGATAGAGGGATAGGGATAGAGGAATAGGGATAGAGGGATAGGGATAGAGGGATAGGGACAGAAGGATAGGGACAGAGGGATAGGGACAGAGGGATAGGGACAGAGAGATAGGGATAGGGGGTTAGGGATAGAGGGATAGGGATAGAGGAATAGGGACAGAGGGATAGGGACAGAGGGATAGGGACAGAGGGATAGGAATAGAGGGATAGGAATAGAGGGATAGGGACAGAGGGATAGGGATAGAGGGATAGGGATAGAGGGATAGGGATAGAGGGATAGGGACAGAAGGATATGGAATGAGGAATAAAGATAGAGGGATAGGGACAGAGATAGAGGGATAGAGATAGAGGGATAGGGACAGAGGGATAGGGACAGAGGCCGAGGGATAGGGGGATAGGGATAGAGGGATAGGTACAGAGGGATAGGGACAGAGGGATAGGGACAGAGAAATAGGGACAGGGACAGAGGAATAGGGAATGAGGAATAGGGATAGAGGGACAGAGGGATAGGGATAGAGGGATAAGGACATGGGGATAGGGATAGAGGGATAGGGATAGAGATAGAGGGATAGGGACAGAGGGATAGGGACAGAGGGATAGAGATAGAGGAATAGGGATCTAGGAATAAGGATAGAGGGATAGGGACAGAGGGACAGAGGGATAGGGACAGAGGGATAGGGATAGAGGAATAGGGACAGAGAGATAGGGACAGAGGGATATGGAATGAGGAATAAAGATAGAGGGATAGGGACAGAGATAGAGGGATAGGGATAGAGATAGAGGGATAGGGATAGAGGGATAGGGATAGAGGGATAGGGACAGAGAGATAGGGATAGAAAAATAGGGATAGAGGGATAGGGACAGAGGGATATGGAATGAGGAATAAAGATAGAGGGATAGGGACAGAGGGATAGGGATAGAGGGATAGGGGCGGAGGGATAGGGGGATAGGGATAGAGGGATAGGGGCGGAGGGAGAGACAGAGGGAGAGGTAGAGGGATAGGGACAGAGAAATAGGGACAGGGACAGAGGAATAGGGAATGAGGAATAGGGATAGAGGGACAGAGGGATAGGGATAGAGGGATAGGGATAGAGGGATAGGGACAGAGGGATAGGGACAGAGGGATAGGGATAGAGATAGAGGGATAGGAACAGAGGGATAGGGATAGAGATAGAAGGATAGGGACAGAGGTATAGAGATAGAGGAATAGGGATATAGGAATAGAGGGATAGGGACAGAGGGATAGGGACAGAGGGATAGGGACAGAGGGATAGGGACAGAGGGATAGGGACAGAGGGATAGGAACAGAGGGATAGGGACAGAGGGATAGGGACAGAGGGATAGGGACAGAGGGAAAGGGACAGAGGAATAGGGATAGAGGGAATAAGGACAGAGGAATAGGTATAAAGGGATAAGGCATGAGGAATAGGGATAGAGGGATAGGAACAGAGGGATAAGGCATGAAGAATAGGGATAGAGGAATAGGGAATGAGGAATAGGGATAGAGGGACAGAGGGATAGGGATAGAGGGATAGGGATAGAGGGATAGGGACAGAGGGATAGGGATAGAGATAGAGGGATAGGAACAGAGGGATAGGGATAGAGATAGAAGGATAGGGACAGAGGTATAGAGATAGAGGAATAGGGATATAGGAATAGAGGGATAGGGACAGAGGGATAGGGACAGAGGGATAGGGACAGAGGGATAGGGACAGAGGGATAGGGACAGAGGGATAGGAACAGAGGGATAGGGACAGAGGGATAGGGACAGAGGGAAAGGGACAGAGGAATAGGGATAGAGGAATAGGGATAGAGGGAATAAGGACAGAGGGATAGGTATAAAGGGATAAGGCATGAGGAATAGGGATAGAGGGATAGGAACAGAGGGATAAGGCATGAAGAATAGGGATAGAGGAATAGGGAATGAGGGATAGGGACAGAGGGATAGGGGGATGGGGATAGGGACAGAGGGAGAGATATACAGACAGGAACAGAGGGATAGGGACAGAAGAATAGGGATAGAGGGATAGATGGACCTTACTTTAAAATAATAGACTGCCCTCTGGGCAGGCTGATCGCCTAGTTTGATAATAAAAGAAAATTGAAAAGTTTTTAAAATTGTATGTTCTGTCTGAATCACAAGACATATTTTAGGGCTTGATGTCCCCTTAAGGAGTGTGACAACTACCGGAGCTGCAAACAAGTTGATCCTAAACCAGAAAATAAGTTTCTATACTCAAGGAACTCATAGATAGTCTGTTATATCTGAGGACATTTGTTTTTATTGTTTTATTGATATACATATATGCTGTAAAGATCACTTTCAAAAATAGAAATGCTTATATGTTATTTATATCAATTAACAAAATGCACAGTGAGTGAACAGAAGAAAAATCTAAATCAAATCAATATTTGCTATGACCACCCTTTGGGGCCGAATTATCAAGCTTGATGCCCTGTGAAACACAAGTTATGAAGCAGCGGTCTAAAGACCGCTGCTCTATAACCTGTGCGCCTGCTCTGAGGCGGCGGACAGACATCGCTAGAAATCAAGGATGGGGGGTATATAGGGGCGTTGTTACCAACTGAAGGGATCGTAATCAGCTGTATAAATGTGGAATTTCCAAATATATAAACCAAATCACCTGTGTTGGGATATGTGTGGCAGTGATAAATATAATTATAGAATATATATTTTAAAATAATAATTATATTTATCACTGCCACACATATCCCAACACAGGTGATTTGGTTTATATATTTGGAAATTCCACATTTATACAGCTGATTACGATCCCTTCAGTTGGTAACAACGCCCCTATATACCCCCCATTCTGGATTATCTATCTCATAAGACTGAAGGCTCTTATATTTATAGGGTGTTTGGGATCCCTATAGTTCCAGCGCTCTACTCGCCCATACACCAAAATATCGCTAGAAATCAACCCGATCGAATACGATCAGGTTGATTGACACCCCCTGCTAGCGGCCAATTGGCTGCGAATCTGCATGGGGCAGTATTGCATCAGCAGTTCACAAGAACTACTGGACCAATGATAAATGCCGACAGAGTATGCTGTCTGCATTTATCGATGTGCAGCAGACATGATCCGCAATATCGGATCATGTCCGCTCGCATCTTCTTAAATAGGCCCCTTTTTCTTCAAAACAGCA
This sequence comes from Bombina bombina, assembly GCF_027579735.1. Classification (NCBI taxonomy): domain Eukaryota; kingdom Metazoa; phylum Chordata; class Amphibia; order Anura; family Bombinatoridae; genus Bombina; species Bombina bombina. The sequence goes on along the minus strand of NC_069506.1, from coordinate 7,083,103 downwards.
TTAGTATTTCTAGGTTCACTTGTGTACAGATTTTTTTAACTCGTAGGAAAACTACAGGTTGGGGCATCAGTAAGATTAGCATTTGCTTTACAGTCTGTGACTTTAGTGCTATCCCCAGCATCTAATATAAATTTCCTGTTTACAGCTTAAGAGGGCTAAAAAAAAAGCAAATTGAGAGCACTCAGTCCTCACTTTCAAATGGCTGCCTAAGTCGTTGGACATCCGTTAAACATCATTTAGCCTAAAGATGCCAAAAATATTCAAAGAGCCCCAATGGTATTTGTGCAGCTGAATGTTTCCATTGCACAATAAGGTGCCAGCTCTTCAGGAATAAAGTTGTGTCCTGTACTACGGCCTCACAATCAGGTCTTTATAAAAGGCATCACTTGATGCATTGGCTGTGCTTCAGCCATTCAGCAGAAAAGAAATAAAGTAATGGAACGCCAGTGAACATCAGCAACCAGCAGTAATTCTAAAGGGTTAGACTAACGTGATTGTCACCCAGGTTATAAACAAGAAACTACCCAGAGTGCTGACACTAGATAACATCTGCTGGGTAAATGAAGTACTTTGTGATCCTCCCCAGCTAACACAGAGGCCCATTAGCCACCAGCTGCGGTAAGTTCCTGTTCTATAGCGAGGCTGAGCAGCAGAACTGCTGACCTGTTTGGTGCATGTAGATCTGCCCTAAAAAGCTGGGTTTCCTCACACAACACTACTAATGCATTAAAGGGCTCATTTGCACATTCAACTTAAGACGCAGTGGCCATAATTGCACAAATGAGGTATATATTGTTTTGTGAGTGAGCCGCACTGTATTACACGGTACAAAGTCCACTTCACACAGCGATTACCAATAAAATACATTCTTTATTGAAACATGATTAAAGGGGCATTAAACACTTTGAAATGGAAATATAAAATGATAAATCATTTATATAAAAAAACAGAATTTATGCTTACCTGATAAATTACTTTCTCCAACGGTGTGTCCGGTCCACGGCGTCATCCATAACTTGTGGGAACCAATACCAAAGCTTTAGGACACGGATGAAGGGAGGGAGCCAATCAGGTTGCCTAAACGGAAGGCACCACGGCTTGCAAAACCTTTCTCCCAAATATAGCCTCCGAAGAAGCAAAAGTATCAAATTTGTAGAATTTGGCAAAAGTGTGCAGGGAAGACCAAGTCGCTGCCTTACATATCTGATCAACAGAAGCCTCGTTCTTGAAGGCCCATGTGGAAGCCACAGCCCTAGTAGAGTGAGCTGTGATGCGTTCAGGAGGCTGCCGTCTGGCAGTCTCGTAAGCCAATCGGATGATGCTTTTCAGCCAAAAGGAAAGAGAGGTAGCAGTAGCTTTTTGACCTCTCCTCTTGCCAGAATAAACGACAAACAGAGAAGACGTTTGTCTGAAATCCTTTGTTGCTTCTAAATAGAACTTTAAAGCACGAACTACATCTAGATTGTGTAACAAACGTTCCTTCTTTGAAACTGGATTCGGACACAAAGAAGGCACAACTATTTCCTGGTTAATATTGGAAGGAAACCAGGTTTAGTACGCAAAACAACCTTATCTGAATGGAACACCAGATAGGGCGGATTACACTGCAAAGCAGATAACTCAGAAACTCTTCTAGCAGAAGAAATAGCAACCAAAAACAGAACTTTCCAAGATAACATTTTGATATCTATGGAATGTAGAGGTTCAAACGGAACCCCTTGAAGAACTGAAATAACTAAATTCAGACTCCAGGGAGGAGTCAAAGGTCTGTAAACAGGCTTGATCCTGACCAAAGCCTGAACAAAAGCTTGAACATCAGGCACAGCTGCCAGTCGTTTGTGTAATAAGACAGATAAAGCAGAAATCTGTCCCTTTAGAGAACTCGCCGATAATCCCTTATCCAAACCTTCTTGGAGAAAGGAAAGGATCCTAGGAATTTTGATCTTACTCCATGAGAATCCCTTGGATTCACACCAACAGATATATCTTTTCCATATTTTATGGTAAATCTTCCTAGTTACAGGTTTTCTGGCTTGTATCAGAGTATCTATTACAGAATCCGAAAACCCACGCTTAGATAAAATCAAGCGTTCAATTTCCAAGCCGTTAGCTGAAGGGAAACTAGATTTGGATGTTCGAATGGACCTTGTACTAGAAGATCCTGTCGCAAAGGTAGCTTCCATGGTGGAGCCGATGACATATTCACCAGGTCTGCATACCAAGTCCTGCGTGGCCACGCAGGAGCTATCAAGATCACCGAGGCCCTCTCCTGCTTGATTCTGGCTACCAGCCTGGGAATGAGAGGAAACAGTGGAAACACATAAGCTAGGTTGAAGGTCCAAGGCGCTACTAATGCATCCACTAGAGTCGCCTTGGGATCCCTGGATCTGGACCCGTAGCAAGGAACCTTGAAGTTCTGACGAGACGCCATCAGATCCATGTCTGGAATGCCCCATAATTGAGTCAACTGGGCAAAGATCTCCGGGTGGAGTTCCCACTCCCCCGGATGGAATGTCTGACGACTCAGATAATCCGCCTCCCAGTTTTCCACTCCTGGGATGTGGATCGCAGATAGGTGGCAGGAGTGATCCTCCGCCCATTTTATGATTTTGGTCACTTCTCTCATCGCCAGGGAACTCCTTGTTCCCCCCTGATGATTGATGTAAGCAACAGTCGTCATGTTGTCTGATTGGAATCTTATGAATCTGGCCTTTGCTAGTTGAGGCCAAGCCCTGAGAGCATTGAATATCGCTCTCAGTTCCAGAATGTTTATCGGGAGAAGAGACTCTTCCCAAGACCATAGCCCCTGAGCTTTCAGGGAGTCCCAGACCGCGCCCCAGCCCACTAGACTGGCGTTGATCGTGACGATGACCCACTCTGGTCTGCGGAAACTCATTCCCTGGGACAGGTGGTCCTGGGTTAGCCACCAACGGAGTGAGTCTCTGGTCTTCTGATCTACTTGAATCACTGGAGACAAGTTGTCACACTGCCTTTTAGGAGTATCTAAAATAAAGATAGTGTTTAAAATAGGCTAGTTGAATCACAACTGCTGAGATAAAAAACAGGCAACAGTATATTTGAATGTAGCAAGAAGATACTGAAAACCACAATAGTCACAGGCTGTATTTAATGTTTAGGAAGAGATTAGCAGTATAAACCCTATGGCAGTCTGTTAAAGTGGATACACTGATGACTGCAGGGAAGATAAGTGCTAAGTGTTCCTTAGGTAGGAATTGTGGAGAAATAAATAGAATCTTACATGTAAGAATGATATATATATATATATATTTAACTGTAAAGCAATGTAATGGGGTATAACATTGTTATAAGGTAACATGTTATATAGAATAAACCACATTAAGGTAAGCACAATTGGTAGTGAGCGATAAGGCTAAAATCTGGATATATGCCAACAAAATCAGAACACAGGCTATTCTCATAACACAGTTTGCAGGAATAACTAAGGCAAGATTGTTGAAAGACAACTGGTATTGCGAGGCAGAAGAATAGTTTGCAAACTTACAGTTAGTTCCGAGGAGCGGGTAGTAGTAGTTCGTGGAGCGGGAGAGCAGCCGGCGTGTGACGTCACCGCGATAGTTGCGGAGCTCCGTAGTAGCGCTGAGGGTGGAATCAAGAGCGGTACAGGGTTCAGACAGCAGCGGCTTCCAAATAGCCGGAGAAATCCTTGTAAGTTTGATGGCTAAAGTGGTAGCAAGGTAAGATGAGTGGAACGGCTCACAGAGGAAAATCAGGTCATCAGATTTAAAGTTGCAGGAATAGTTGCAGCAGTAAGTAAGTGAACAGCGTTCACAAAAATCAAGGCTATGATATTGTTGTGTTAACTTCAATACTAAGCAAGGAATGAATGTCATAGGTGTGGCTTAAATAGGGTGGACATGTGATTGAGAGGCAATTTCTTAAAGGAACAGTATAGTTAGTAGATGGCTGAAAGACAAAACCTTACAGGATCCCCCCTTTAAGGGAGCGTCTCCGGAGCTCAGGGTCCAGGAGAGTCAGGGTGTCTTTGATGAAAGCGAGAAACTAACCTGGGTGCAGAAATATTAACAGCGGGCTCCCAGGAGTCATCATCCGATGGGTAGCCCTTCCAACTGACCAGGTATTGCAAAGCACCATGTAATCTTCGGGAATCCTTGATGGATCGGACTTCATATTCCATATTTGGGTCAACAGAAACCTGGGGCAGATAAGTAGGTGTGGAAGAATCCCTCACAGCACGATAGGGTTTAAGCAGAGAGACATGAAATGTTGGATGGATCTTCATAGTATCGGGTAAGGTGAGACGAACAGCATTCTCGTTGACAACATGAGCTACAGGATAAGGACCCACATAAAGTGGAGACAATTTCTTGCAAGGAGTGTTCATTCTCAAATTCCTTGTGGAGAGCCATACCAAATCACCGACATCATATTTCGGTGGTGGTGTCCGTCGTCTATCATAGTACTGTTTGTAAATCTTCTTTGCGTTCTCAATTGAAGATTCAATACGAGTGAAATTTGAGGAGATGCTATCAGAAAGCTCGGCGATGATAGGAGAAGAAGAGTCCTGAGATGGATATAATTGGAAAGTTGGATGAAAACCGTAGTTTGAGTAGAACGGAGTTTGATTAGTGGTAGTGTGTAGGGTGTTATTATAACAAAATTCAGCATAAGGTAATAGGTCTGCCCAGAGATGTTGTTCGGTGGAGCAAAAAGATCTTAAAAACTGTTCAAGCCATTGATTACAGCGTTCAGTCTGTCCGTTAGTCTGGGGATGGTAGGCTGTTGTGAGTCGTCTGTCGATGTGAAAAAGTTTACAGAACTCTAACCAGAGTTTACTGGAGAACTGAGTACCTCTATCACTCAAAATAGTCTTTGGCAGTCCGTGTAGCTTGACAACATTAGAGATGAGAAGATGTACAGTTTCTATTGAAGTGGGTAGCTTATTGTATGGAACAAAGTGGCACATCTTTGTGAAAAGATCTACTACTACCATAATAGTGTTGTTCTTTGAAGAGAGAGGTAGATCGACAATAAAATCGAGAGCTATCTCTGACCAGGGTCTCTTTGGAGTTGGTAGAGGTAACAGAAGTCCATATGGAGGTTGTTTTTTCCTTTTTGAAACGGTACAAATGGTACAGGTGAGGACATGTTGAGTAACATCGGTAGTCATTTTTGGCCACCAGAAGGATCTTGTTGCTAAAACCAGGGTTTTCTTTGTTCCGGGGTGACCCGCGAGCGGGGAATCGTGTATTGACTTGAGAAATGATGATCGAAGTATAGGCGGAATGTATAAGCGGGAGCCATGATAATAACAACCATCTGAATTCAACCGAAGTAGCTCTAGAGGTTTTGTATCATCTTTCTGTTGCTCTTTACGGACAATGGGTAAGGTATCGTAAGTGAAACAAAGAAAGTTTTGTGAAGGTATGATACTTTGTTCAGAGGGTAAAGACAATGTCTCCGATGGAATGCGAGATAAAGCATCAGCTTTCTGGTTTTTTTCTGAGGGACGATATGAAATGAGGAAATTAAACCGTGAAAAAAACAAATTCCATCGGACTTGTCGAGAGGTAAGTGTTCTAGTACTTTTCAAGTATTGAAGGTTACGGTGATCTGTGTAAATGAGAGTGGGATATGGTGTGCCCTCTAAAAGATGACGCCAATGTTCCAGGGATAACTTTATTGCGAGTAATTCTTTCTCACCGATAGGGTAATTTCGTTCAGAAGTATTTAATGTCCTGGAGTAATAAGCTACTGGGTGTAGAGGTTTGTTTAGATCGTCTCTTTGAGACAATACTGCTCCAATTGCGAAGTTGGAAGCGTCAACTTCTAGTATAAATTGGAGATTTGGGTTAGGAAAACGAAGAATGGGTGCAGAGGTGAATTTCTGTTTGAGTGTATCAAAAGCTGACTGGGAATCTTGTGTCCACCTGAATGGAATATTGGCTTTAGTGAGTGTGGTTAAAGGGATAGCTAACTTCGAGAAATCTTTAATAAACTTGCGGTAGAAGTTTGCGAAACCCATAAAACATTGTACTTGGCGTTTTGTTTTTGGGGTAGGCCAGTTCAAGACAGCATCAATCTTTTTATTCTCCATACAAATTCCAGTAGGGGATATTTCATATCCAAGGAAAGATATGGACTGTGAATTGAAGACACACTTTTCGGCTTTTGCATATAGGAAATTGCTTCTAAGCCGAGATAGAACCTGTCTCACATGAAGTATGTGTTGTTCCAACGTTTTCGAATAAATGAGAATATCATCAAGATATATGACAATGTATACATCAAGAAGATCTCTAAATAGATCATTTATTAAGTGCTGAAAAGCAGCAGGCGCATTACACAACCCGAATGGCATGACTACATATTCGAATAAGCCATATCGAGTTCGAAACGCAGTCAGCCATTCGTCCCCAGATCTTATTCGGAGAAGGTTGTATGCACCCCTTAGATCCAATTTTGTGAAAAACCTGGCTCCCTCCAATCTCTCAATTAATTCTGGTATAAGGGGTAGAGGGTAGCGGTTCTTAACCGTAATATTATTCAACTGACGGTAATCGACTATGGGTCTAAGGGTACCGTCTTTATTCTTAACAAAGAATATACCGGCCCCTGCCGGTGAGGTGGATGGACGGATAAAACCTTTTTTAAGGTTCTCATCTAGATAGGTTTTTAGGTGAATGAGTTCAGTGTTAGATAGAGGAAATATGTGCCCGATAGGGATCTCTGACCCAGGGAGTATCTCAATGGGACAATCATATTTCCTGTGTGGAGGCAGACTCTCTGCCTCTGTTTTACTGAAAACATCAGCAAAGTCTTTATAAACCTCAGGTATGGGTGGTATATCTGGAGAGACAGAAGTTTGTAAGATAGGAGAGGGAAGACAAGTATATTGGCAATATGTAGAGTTGTAGGTAAGTGTTGAGTTGAACCAGTCTATCTGTGGGTTATGTGTACGTAACCATTGCATCCCAAGTACTACCGGAGAGACTGGAGAGCAAATTACATCGAAAGAAACATATTCCCTATGCTGATCTTGAGTGACAACAAGTAAGGGTATTGTATGACATTCTACAGGCCCAGAAGATATGTTTTTCCCGTCTATACCTCTCAAGAACACAGGAGACTGTTTCTGCATCAGTGGTATTTTATTTACAGTGGTAAAATCCTTATCTATATATGATGCTGTAGCACCGGAATCAATTATCGCGGTGGTGTGAAGACGAAGTTGTTCCCACTGCAACAAAAGAGGGATTTTTATGTAAGCAACCGAATTGTGCTGAGTAGTACAACAATAATAGTCTGATAATTTCTTACCCTTGTTTTGTCTCAGGAGGGATGGGCAGTCTTTAACAGTGTGCTCTTCTGAGGCGCAGTATAGGCATAAGTTGTTAGAGCGTCGTCTGAGTTTTTCTTGAGGGGTCAGAGGACCCTTGATGAAGGCTATGTCCATAGGTTCAGGGGTGCTCTTTGAAGTAGATGGAGTATGTGTGGTGTAAGCGGCTTTCCTAGGATAAGATTCATGCCCTGACTTTTCTTGGTGCCTCTCCCTGAGGCGTCTGTCTATTGTAATGCTGAGGGACATGAGCTCTTCTAGGGTATTTGGTATGTCTGTGCGTGATAACTCATCCTTTATTCCATCAGATAGCCCTAGTCTGAACTGATTCCTAAGGGAGAGATTGTTCCACTGCGAGTCCTTAGCCCATTTTTTAAACTCTGTGATGTAGTCTTCGACTACTCTTTTCTTTTGTCTAAGGCCCCGCATGGCGTTTTCAGCTGTAAGCTGTTTGTATGGATCCTCATACAATTGACCCATTGCGGCAAAAAAATTATCCAAGGAGTTTAATATCTCTTCATTATTCTCAAAATAAGAGTTTGCCCATGTACGGGGTTCACCTCTTAGGTAAGATATGGTTGTGAGTACTCTGATTCTATCATTTGGGTAGGTATGAGGTCTTAAAGCAAACATTAACAGGCATGCATTTTTAAACTCTCTGTAGAGAGATCTGTCACCATGGAAACAATCAGGGGGGCTGACCTGGGGTTCAACTATAGGTGTTCTTTTGTCGACCACATCCCTAATGTATGCCTTGAGATTATCATTCTCTATTTTCAATGTGTTAAGACCATTGGTTAGCAAATCTACCCTTTGAGTCAAAGCCTGTATATGAGTGTTAATCTCAGCTGGATCCATAGTTGTTAAGGCTTAGTATTCTGTCACACTGCCTTTTAGGAGTATCTAAAATAAAGATAGTGTTTTAAATAGGCTAGTTGAATCACAACTGCTGAGATAAAAAACAGGCAACAGTATATTTGAATGTAGCAAGAAGATACTGAAAACCACAATAGTCACAGGGTGTGTGAAGGTGGGTTTCATATATCAGCAGGCTGTATTTAATGTTTAGGAAGAGATTAGCAGTATAAACCCTATGGCAGTCTGTTAAAGTGGATACACTGATGACTGCAGGGAAGATAAGTGCTAAGTGTTCCTTAGGTAGGAATTGTGGAGAAATAAATAGAATCTTACATGTAAGAATGATATATATATATATATATTTAACTGTAAAGCAATGTAATGGGGTATAACATTGTTATAAGGTAACATGTTATATAGAATAAACCACATTAAGGTAAGCACAATTGGTAGTGAGCGATAAGGCTAAAATCTGGATATATGCCAACAAAATCAGAACACAGGCTATTCTCATAACACAGTTTGCAGGAATAACTAAGGCAAGATTGTTGAAAGACAACTGGTATTGCGAGGCAGAAGAATAGTTTGCAAACTTACAGTTAGTTCCGAGGAGCGGGTAGTAGTAGTTCGTGGAGCGGGAGAGCAGCCGGCGTGTGACGTCACCGCGATAGTTGCGGAGCTCCGTAGTAGCGCTGAGGGTGGAATCAAGAGCGGTACAGGGTTCAGACAGCAGCGGCTTCCAAATAGCCGGAGAAATCCTTGTAAGTTTGATGGCTAAAGTGGTAGCAAGGTAAGATGAGTGGAACGGCTCACAGAGGAAAATCAGGTCATCAGATTTAAAGTTGCAGGAATAGTTGCAGCAGTAAGTAAGTGAACAGCGTTCACAAAAATCAAGGCTATGATATTGTTGTGTTAACTTCAATACTAAGCAAGGAATGAATGTCATAGGTGTGGCTTAAATAGGGTGGACATGTGATTGAGAGGCAATTTCTTAAAGGAACAGTATAGTTAGTAGATGGCTGAAAGACAAAACCTTACACAAGTCTGTATAGTCCCCATTCCACTGTTTCAGCATGCACAGTTGTAATGGTCTTAGATGAATTCGCGCAAAAGGAACTATGTCCATTGCTGCAACCATCAACCCTACTACTTCCATGCACTGAACTATGGAAGGACGTGGAACAGAATGAAGAACTTGACAAGCGTTTAGAAGTTTTGACTTTCTGACATCTGTCAGGAAAATCTTCATTTCTAAAGAATCTATTATTGTCCCCAAGAAAAGAACTCTTGTCGACGGAGACAGGGAACTTTTTTCTATGTTCACTTTCCATCCGTGAGATCTGAGAAATGCCAGAACGATGTCTGTGTGAGCCTTTGCCTTTGAAAGAGACGACGCTTGTATCAGAATGTCGTCCAAGTAAGGTGCCACTGCAATGCCCCTTGGTCTTAGAACCGCTAGAAGGGACCCGAGTACCTTTGTGAAAATCCTTGGAGCAGTGGCTAGCCCGAATGGGAGAGCCACAAACTGGTAATGTTTGTCCAGAAAGGCGAACCTTAGGAACTGATGATGATCTTTGTGGATAGGAATATGTAGATGCGCATCCTTTAGATCCACGGTAGTCATAAATTGACCCTCCTGGATTGTAGGTAAAATCGTTCGAATGGTTTCCATTTTGAACGATGGCACTCTGAGAAATTTGTTTAGGATCTTTAAATCCAGAATTGGTCTGAAAGTTCCCTCTTTTTTGGGAACTACAAACAGATTTGAGTAAAACCCCATTCCTTGTTCCACGGTTGGAACTGGGTGTATCACTCCCATTTTTAACAGGTCTTCTACACAATGTAAGAATGCCTGTCTCTTTATTTGGTTTGAAGCTAAGTGAGACATGTGGAACCTTCCCCTTGGGGGTAGTTCCTTGAATTCCAGAAGATAATCCTGAGAAACTATTTCTAGTGCCCAGGGATCCTGAACATCTCTTGCCCAAGCCTGAGCGAAGAGAGAGAGTCTGCCCCCTACTAGATCCGGTCCCGGATCGGGGGCTACTCCTTCATGCTGTTTTGTTAGCAGCAGCAGGCTTCTTGGCCTGCTTACCCTTGTTCCAGCCTTGCATCGGTTTCCAAGCTGGTTTGGTTTGCAAAGCATTACCCTCTTGTCTAGAGGCTGCAGAGTTGGAGGCCGGTCCGTTCCTGAAATTGCGAAAGGAACGAAAATTAGACTTATTCTTGGCTTTGAAAGGCCTATCTTGTGGGAGGGCGTGGCCCTTACCCCCAGTGATGTCTGAGATAATCTCTTTCAATTCTGGCCCAAAGAGAGTTTTACCCTTGAAGGGGATATTAAGCAATTTTGTCTTGGAAGATACATCCGCTGACCAAGACTTTAGCCAGAGCGCTCTGCGCGCCACAATTGCAAACCCAGAATTTTTCGCCGCTAATCTAGCTAACTGCAAAGCGGCATCTAAAATAAAGGAATTAGCCAACTTAAGTGCGTGAACTCTGTCCATAACCTCCTCATACGGAGTCTCTCTACTGAGCGACTTTTCTAGTTCCTCGAACCAGAACCACGCTGCTGTAGTGACAGGAATAATGCACGAAATAGGTTGCAGGAGGTAACCTTGCTGTACAAAAATATTTTTAAGCAAACCCTCAAATTTTTTATCCATAGGATCTTTGAAAGCACAATTATCCTCGATAGGAATAGTAGTGCGCTTGGCTAGTGTAGAAACTGCCCCCTCGACCTTAGGGACTGTCTGCCATAAGTCCTTTCTGGGGTCGACCATAGGAAATAATTTCTTAAATATAGGAGGGGGAACAAAAGGTATGCCGGGCTTCTCCCACTCCTTATTCACTATGTCCGCCACCCGCTTGGGTATAGGAAAAGCGTCGGGGTGCACCGGAACCTCTAGGAACTTGTCCATCTTGCACAATTTTTCTGGAATGACCAGGTTGTCACAATCATCCAGAGTAGATAACACCTCCTTAAGCAGTGCGCGGAGATACTCTAATTTAAATTTAAATGTCACAACATCAGGTTCTGCCTGTTGAGAAATTCTACCTGAATCTGAAATTTCCCCATCTGACAAAACCTCCCTCATGGCCCCTTCAGATTGGTGTGAGGGTATGACAGAGCAATTATCATCAGCGCCCTCGCGCTTTCTCTGCAATGCAGGCATTTTGGATAAAATATTTGCTATGGAGTTATCCATTACTGCCGTCAATTGTTGCATAGTAACAAGCATTGGCGCGCTAGAAGTACTAGGGGTCTCCTGCGTGGGCAAAACTGGTGTAGACACAGAAGGAGATGATGTAGAACTATGTCTACTCCCTTCATCTGATGAATCATCTTGGGCAACTTTACTATCTGTGGCAGTACTGTCCTTACTTTGTTTGGACGCTATGGCACAATTATCACACAATTTTGAAGGGGGAGACACCTTGGCTTCCATACATACAGAACATAGCTTATCTGAAGGTACAGACATGTTAAACAGGCTTAAACTTGTCAATAAAGTACAAAAACCGTTTTAAAACAAAACCGTTACTGTCTCTTTAAATTTCAAAACAGGGCACACTTTATTACTGAATATGTGAAAAACTATGAAGGAATTGTTCAAATTTAACCAAATTTTCACCACAGTGTCTTAAAGCATTCAAAGCATTGCACCCCAAATTTGAGACCTTTAACCCTTAAAATGAAGAAACCGGAGCCGGTTACAGTTTTAACCCCTCTACAGTCCCAGCTACAGCCTTTGCTGCGACTTTACCAAACCCAGGGGGGTATACGATACCAAATGAAGCCTTCTAGGAACCTTTTCAACTACTTTCAGACCCACACACATGCAGCTGCATGTCCTGCTCTCAAAAGTAACTGCGCAGTAATGGCGCGAAAATGAGGCTCAGCCTACTACAGGGAAGGCCCTTCCTGACTGGAAAGGTGTCTAAACCAGTGCCTGACGTTAAAAAACGTTCCCCAAAGTTTATAAGTGTGAATATCAACATCAAGCTGTATAAAATGCCCAAATAAAGCAATCGATCTTGCCCATAAAAGTGTCTACCAGTTTTATAGCCCATATTAAGCCCTTTATTCTGTTTGAGACTAAGAAAATGGCTTACCGGTCCCCATGAGGGGAAATGACAGCCTTCCAGCATTACACAGTCTTGTTAGAAAAATGGCTAGTCATACCTTAAGCAGAAAAGTCTGCTAACTGTTTCCCCCAACTGAAGTTATTTCATCTCAACAGTCCTATGTGGAAACAGCAAACGATTTTAGTTACTGCTGCTAAAATCATATTCCTCTCACAAACAGAACTCTTCATCTTTTTCTGTTTCAGAGTAAATAGTACATACCAGCACTATTTTAAAATAACAAACTCTTGATAGTAGAATAAAAAAACTACAACTAAACACCACATACTCTTAACCATCTCCGTGGAGATGTTGCCTGTGCAACGGCAAAGAGAATGACTGGAGTGGGCGGAGCCTAGGAGGGACTATATGGACAGCTTTTGCTGTGCTCTTTGCCATTTCCTGTTGGGGAAGAGAATATTCCCACAAGTTATGGATGACGCCGTGGACCAGACACACCAATGTTGGAGAAAGTATGCAATATACTTTCCTCATTTATTTATCCCCTTTTCCTGTAATTCCATTCTGAAATTATGGACTTTTCAGTTCCTGTTAGAAATGGAAATGCAGAGCACTGTTATATTCCACACCGCCATTGGCTGCACACTCTAGTGACCTATTTATAACTGTCTCTAATTGGCCACAGCAGAGAAGGTAACCTAAGTTACAATATGGCTGCTCCCATTGTTTTATAGACACTAAAACTTTACACTTATTTTGTCACTGTTTAAACAGCTAATGAAACCTTTTATTGGTGCTGTAAGCAAACTAGTTACTGTATATATTGAAGGGTTTGGCAGTGTCCTTTACTTCACAGACACTTTTATAAAGACAATGATAATATATTCAGCACTATACCTATATCTTTGTGTATGCTTTACGCAGTAAGGTTGCACTGTGGCGCATCCGTTTGTCGTGGAGCACAGGTGTTTGCATGAACCGGTCATGTGACATCACAATCACATGGTAGGGGGGACACAGAGTTGACTGTGGGCATTTGTGAGTGACAAGTAAAAAAGGTGAAATTGTAACCTGCGCAGCTTTTTAGCGGCACATACATCCGTGGGATATAGGTCATTTTGCCCTGAGTCAGCTGATTGTATATAAAAATAATATAGGGACTGTATATATCTTGGCATAATAGCACAGCTGCACAGTAGCTCCCTGCCCATATGGTGTAGTTTTTATTTAATGTCTCACTTTATTTGTGTTCAGGGATGAATTAGCAGGAATGGAATCCAAACATATTCCCCAGGGAACGTCCCAACTGTCTGTAAATGACAAAAGCTATTTGCACATAAAACTGCCCGGCACAGCTTTACCATGGGAACTGGCTCACATTCAGCAGACAACTCATGTACATTAATTACCTGGAAGTTTCCAGTGACTGGCTCGAAAAGCAGAGACCACAAGATCTGCACATCAGTCTGCGCTCTCTCTTGCATGTGCGCCATTAGCAGCGCTTCTTCATCTATCATTAGATTATACATTTCTAATCAACACTTGTCACTGTCACCTCCTGACATACTGACAATATAAGTCTTAGGAATCGATCACAATCTTGTAGAAAATATTATCAAACCATTTATCTACAAAACTCCCCATAGACTTTACCAGTAGAAAATCATTAGGGTTAGATATGGTTTTTTTCTAATGGATTTTGATCCCATCCTTAATGTTTATAATGTTTACACATCGGTATTATCTAGGCCACAAAGCATTTCCACCATTTCACACTCTGGTGATTCGGTTTTGTAAACCCTTTGGTTGCCAGAGAGGACTGCAAACCAAGACTACACCAAGGAGTTAACTCCTTCCTGAACAGACTGCATCAAGAGGATTCATTTGCTAATAACGCTGTGATCAGAGATAGCAAATAAGGCTAAATCTGATTGGCTGTATCTCTAGAAAGAAAGCTGTGACTGAGAGTCAGCTCAAATAAAGGTTTCTACAAGTCAGAAGGAGGGGCCACACCCTGATCTCGGTGTCAGTATTTGTAGCTGAGGGTAATCACTAAAGGGCATCGATAGACAAAGTAAAAGAGAATTTAGATAGTATAGCTGCATACACATACAGATCAGTGCAGCCCTAGGCCTGGGTACTGCAGCCTATACTTACACCTGAGACAACATGGCACGTGCACATACGCTCATATATAGCTGCATACACATACAGACCAGTGCAGGTCTCTAGAACAAATGTATCCCACTAACCCTTGTATCAGATAGTACATCCAGGTCTGTCAAAACCATCACCCCAAAGCCAGCCCCCTGTAGACAGTGCAGATTTATGTTTTTTGTTACAGGGGGCTGGAGCGGAGTACTGATGTATGACAACATTATCTGACTATATGGTAAGTCCTACATGAGACTCTGTACTGTGCATATCAAGTCCTCATTTATTATTTATTGCTAAAAACCCTGTGCAGGTAATGGTTGACCTCCCACCCCATTAATTCTGCTTCATTTGCAAGTAAGAGATGTGTGAGACAAAATTATGCAGAAGCAATAACAAAACAAAGTGTGAGAGCTGCAGAAACCCTATTTACACCATCACAACTGGCACAAACTATTCTTTGTTCTCAAACAAGCCTATTATTAATCCATAACATTTTATACACAGTGAGTTCCCTTTATGGACAATAAAGGATGGAGGGATAAGACCCACCTAAGTATACACAAATAGCACTCCACAAAATCTACAAAATCATGTGGCGCAAAAGGACAATTAGTCAAATGATCTGGGTCAGGTACTAAGACTAAAATATTAAAATATAACTTGAACTAAAAAACAGGGTGCACATTAAAATTACGACCAGGGGCTGAGTACGTGTGATAGAAGACAGCTAATGGTTATAATACAGCGGTGTACAATGGTTTATTAAAAGTTTGTGACTTATAAATGACCAATAATTATGCCTAACTAAAAGGACATCACTAGCATCCGTATAGCGCTAGAGATATGACAATACCTGCGATAGTAGGCAAGAGTAACAATTGGGTTCTCAATTAATTTGCACCTGATCGGTGCCGCATCCTCACATTAACACAGTGGTAGTTAAACTGAGGAGAGTAAACTCAAAGTCAACACAGTCAAATATAAATCACTGTTATATATCAGTGATGAGTATTAGTAAAATATAATTACTCTCAACATATCCTCATCATTGGAGTGTCGTGATTTTAATCATTAAATGGTACATATAAAAGTGATCTCTTTATGTAGTTGCAAAATGTTAGTTGGCGTTTACTAAATAAGTGCACATTAAAAATATCCATAAATAAGCAAAGGCAAGGAAAAGTAGTTGTACTTTGACCATGTGTAGACAAAGATTGCCAAGCCAGGCACCGGGACTTAGGTCGATAAACACCCCCCCCAGAAAACAGTACATATGAGCCAATATAAGAGGTGTACCTTGTGCACTGAAGGGAGAAATCCTGTATATATGCGGAACGATATCCGATGACAGCGTGTCTGCCGACTTCTCTTACTTCCGCCTCTATGCAAAACCCGGTCTGCAGCTCAATGAACGTCACCGCGTGACGTCAGGAGGGGGTGTGTATGTAGGCAAACTGTATATTCACCCGGCCCAGCGGTTATGAGGAGTATTAGCCTGGACTCGAAAGCTGGTCAAATCATCACAGAAGAAGAAGGATGGAGTCCCAGGTTATAATAAAACAAATTCTTTTATTCGATTCTTTTAAAAGTAGAAGTGAGACGCAGCTCACACAGACACAACATCAGCCAGAAGGTGAGTGGAGAGATGAGCGTAGCACCAGTGGCTTACATGTTTCGGCGAAATGCCGTAATCATAGCCTAAGGTGCTATACCTGTGCAGTGTTTAAAAAGGAGGTGTGAAGTGATTCAATTGGCTAAAAACACTTTCAAAGAAAAAACAACAAACGCCCATTTCAACACATTTAGCATGAACATAAAAGTTAACCCTATACATGTCAGAATATATTTTAGAGCAAGGGGGTAGGTAAAAGAAAGCAGACATATATGATGTATAAGTAAGGAGAAAAAGGATATGAAGAGAAGAGAGAAAGTGAAAAATCAGCAAATGGATAGAGGGAACAGAGAAGCAGCAATATTGGACACTTAAAGTGTTCACATAGAAAAAAGTATATAGTCACAATATATGTAAGATAGTATGCAAGATACTAACTGTTATTAAATAATTGCCAAATAGACAAAGCGTGGACATAAGCGATAATATCGATATAATGATTTAAACACGCAATGTCGCTATGCAAAAGAAAAGAAGAGAGAAAGGGAAGAATAGAGAATAGAATGGGGGGGGGGGGGGGGGGGGGGGGAGGGGGAAAATGAAAGAGGAGAGAAAGAAAGTGGAAAGAATAAAGAGACTGAAAAGAAGAAAGAGGGAAAAATAGTGGGGGCTAATGAATACACATATAGCACATAAAAGTATATGTGTATGATACCGCATACACCCTATACAAATTATGGTGCTGTATATAATCTAATAAAGACAGAAAGAAAAATGTAGTGTACACAAACTGTAATGCTATATTTTAGTATATATATAGTATATTAGATTAAAGGTTATGTCAGAAGAATATAAAGGAACCACAGCAGATTCTAAGTATAGATGAATTGTAGCTATGAATCACACTATATGAGACATATGGTACATGCGATATGAGCACTATAAACATGAATTAGATGAACAGCAATATATTGAAGAATAAAAAGTACATTGAGTATACATGTATTAACAATTAGTCCCTAATGAAAATTGTCAGGGTTAAGGACTACGGACATATGTACTTGAATATGAATAGGACAGTAGAGGAAGATTGATTTGTCAAAATATATATTATAAATTGACCTATACATTGACATATAGACATCTACTCCCAAAAGTTGATCAAATCAAATTTGGAGTTAAGCCCTTGAGGAAGTCTGGTTTTTAATTGGAAAATCCAAAAGGTTTCACGTTTCGCTAGAACTTTGTCTATATCTCCCCCTCTCATAGGGACTTTGGCTTTTTCAATGGCTGCCCATCTAAACGAATTAAGGCAACAGTTATGTTTGGTGGCAAAATGTTGCACTAAAGGAGTTGTAGCCGTACCCCTAGTCAGGGAGGAGATATGTTCTCTTATTCTAGAGTTAACGTCCCTAGACGTGAGACCAACATATTGAATATTGCAAAGGATGCAAGTGACAAGATATATGACATTGGTGCTGGTACAGTTTAGACAGGATTTTATAGGATAGATGGTCCCAGTTACAGTGGATCTAAATTCTGTCGTAATTTGAGCATAGTCACATGGCTTGCACTTTTTATGACCACATCTATACATGCCCTGATGTCTCAACCAAGAGCTACTAGGTTGTGTTGTGGATCTAAGTTGTGTAGGTGATAGAATTGAAGCCAAAGTGGCACATTTTTTGTAAGAGCATCTAATGCCATTTTTCACTACATCTGTGAGCTTATCGTCTGCAATTAGAAGAGGAAAATGTCTTTTGATAATGTTGCAGACCTCGGTGTATTGAGCACTGTACTCTGTGACAAAGTGAATACCCTGAAAATTACTTGTTGTATTCTTGTATTTATCAAGTAGCATTGACTCTCTGGGGATGAGGTTAACTTGTTGTCTTGCCTGTTTTATTTGTCTTTTAGGATATTTTCGCAATTTTAGTCTGTTTTCCAATAGGTTAGCTTCATGTTCAAAATCTTCCTCCCTACTACAATTTCTTTTAATGCGCATAAATTGGCCTTTGGCCACAGCAAAAGCAGTATTTGTGGGATGACAAGATGTAGCATGTAAAAGTGTATTGCCTGATATTGGTTTACGGAAGACCTTGGTGGAAATGGTGCCATTACAGTTACCAGTAAGTGTGAGATCAAGATAATCTATATTGACTGGATCAGAGGTGAAAGTAAAACTGAGGTTCAACTCATTCTGATTCAGCCAAGAAATGAATTTGGGCACATCTTCTGAAAGACCTGACCAAATACATAGCAGGTCATCTATATATCTTTTATAAAAATATATAGAGGACCTGTAGGGATTGATGTCTCCATAGATGTAATAAATCTCCCAAAAGCCTAAGTAGAGATTAGCATATGAGGGGGGCAAATTTTGCCCCCATAGCTGTACCCCTTTTCTGAAGATAGAAATTGGACTCAAAACAAAAGAAATTGTGAGTGAGTAAAAATTCCAATACACGAATTATGAAGTTTTGAAAGTCCTCAGTGTACTCTGTATAATTAGTTAAGAAGAATTTTATAGCCATGATACCTTCTGTGTGGGGTATGGAAGAATACAGGGAGACTGCATCTATTGTCACCCATACAAAGTTGTCATTCCACTTGTGTTTAGCCAATAAGTTGATAATATGTTTTGTGTCCTTGGTAAAGGATGGTAAGGTGTTCACCAAAGGCTGTAGAATACTATCAAGCCAGGATGAAAGTCTTTCTAGTAGGGAATCAACCCCACTAACAATGGGGCGACCCTTAACATTAATAAGGGATTTGTGGACTTTTGGAAAAAGGTGGAACATGGGTATCTTAGGATGTTGAACATATAAGAATGAAGCAGTTTGCTCATTAAGAAACCCATGTTCAACACCGTCATCCAAAATTCCAAGAAGATCCTTTTTAAATCTAGCTGTTGGATTTGTCGTAAGGGGAGTGTACTCTTGAGGATTATTCAATTGGCGATGGGCTTCTGCCACATAGTCCGATCTATTTAGAACAACAATGCTGCCACCTTTATCAGCCGGGCGTATGACAATATTAGTGTTATTTTGTAGTGTACTCATAGCCTTTTTTAGTCTGATAGGCAAATTGTGGGTGTAACCTGTAGAATTATCATTGAGAATCTGTAGATCTCGTTCCACCCGAGAGTGAAAAGTCTCTATAATTTGTCCTCTGGACTGGATGGGATAGAATTTAGACTTATCCTTAAAGGTGGAAGCATTGTTGATGGTGCCCTGACTTGAAGAAGATTCAGAGTATAGGTGTTCTAAATTAAGAACATCACAGGCCTCAGTAAAGGACTCCGTAATGTGTGAATTGAAAACTGTGTTGTCATTGTAAGAAATGCATTCAGAGGTGTTGGATGTAAAATGCTTTTTTAAAGTGATATTTCTGATGAGACGATTAACATCTATCATTGTCTGAAATAGGTCAAACTTAGTTGTAGGGGCAAAACCTAATCCTAGGCTAAGCAATTCTAGCTGATCTTTGTTAAGCTGAAGGGAAGATAGATTGATAACTGAATCTACTTGTATTTCGTTTGAGTGCGATTGCCTCTCACTGGGTACCTGTCTTGGTTTTGTAGATTGGAGTGTCGTGAAACCCCTATCCCCTGTGGCATCTGCCCTAAGGGAAAAACCTGTTCCAAGGTTGATTGATCACACACATTATCATTAGTACTCATATGTGTGTAAGGAGTATATGAATGAATGCCTGTATTTGTATTGGTCGCAACATATTTAGTGTTGGATGCACCCATTTGTTTTTTGTCTATAGGGTTTGTGCCCTGTACGGTACCATTGATAAGAGAAGTATGTGGAGGAGCTGTTTTTAGTATAGTACTTGGCTGTTGATTGGTTATAGTATTAGTTCGTGTTAATATATCTACCTCTTCCTCACTAGCAGGATATATCTACCTCTTCCTCACTACAGGTCCTCTATATATTTTTATAAAAGATATATAGATGACCTGCTATGTATTTGGTCAGGTCTTTCAGAAGATGTGCCCAAATTCATTTCTTGGCTGAATCAGAATGAGTTGAACCTCAGTTTTACTTTCACCTCTGATCCAGTCAATATAGATTATCTTGATCTCACACTTACTGGTAACTGTAATGGCACCATTTCCACCAAGGTCTTCCGTAAACCAATATCAGGCAATACACTTTTACATGCTACATCTTGTCATCCCACAAATACTGCTTTTGCTGTGGCCAAAGGCCAATTTATGCGCATTAAAAGAAATTGTAGTAGGGAGGAAGATTTTGAACATGAAGCTAACCTATTGGAAAACAGACTAAAATTGCGAAAATATCCTAAAAGACAAATAAAACAGGCAAGACAACAAGTTAACCTCATCCCCAGAGAGTCAATGCTACTTGATAAATACAAGAATACAACAAGTAATTTTCAGGGTATTCACTTTGTCACAGAGTACAGTGCTCAATACACCGAGGTCTGCAACATTATCAAAAGACATTTTCCTCTTCTAATTGCAGACGATAAGCTCACAGATGTAGTGAAAAATGGCATTAGATGCTCTTACAAAAAATGTGCCACTTTGGCTTCAATTCTATCACCTACACAACTTAGATCCACAACACAACCTAGTAGCTCTTGGTTGAGACATCAGGGCATGTATAGATGTGGTCATAAAAAGTGCAAGCCATGTGACTATGCTCAAATTACGACAGAATTTAGATCCACTGTAACTGGGACCATCTATCCTATAAAATCCTGTCTAAACTGTACCAGCACCAATGTCATATATCTTGTCACTTGCATCCTTTGCAATATTCAATATGTTGGTCTCACGTCTAGGGACGTTAACTCTAGAATAAGAGAACATATCTCCTCCCTGACTAGGGGTACGGCTACAACTCCTTTAGTGCAACATTTTGCCACCAAACATAACTGTTGCCTTAATTCGTTTAGATGGGCAGCCATTGAAAAAGCCAAAGTCCCTATGAGAGGGGGAGATATAGACAAAGTTCTAGCGAAACGTGAAACCTTTTGGATTTTCCAATTAAAAACCAGACTTCCTCAAGGGCTTAACTCCAAATTTGATTTGATCAACTTTTGGGAGTAGATGTCTATATGTCAATGTATAGGTCAATTTATAATATATATTTTGACAAATCAATCTTCCTCTACTGTCCTATTCATATTCAAGTACATATGTCCGTAGTCCTTAACCCTGACAATTTTCATTAGGGACTAATTGTTAATACATGTATACTCAATGTACTTTTTATTCTTCAATATATTGCTGTTCATCTAATTCATGTTTATAGTGCTCATATCGCATGTACCATATGTCTCATATAGTGTGATTCATAGCTACAATTCATCTATACTTAGAATCTGCTGTGGTTCCTTTATATTCTTCTGACATAACCTTTAATCTAATATACTATATATATACTAAAATATAGCATTACAGTTTGTGTACACTACATTTTTCTTTCTGTCTTTATTAGATTATATACAGCACCATAATTTGTATAGGGTGTATGCGGTATCATACACATATACTTTTATGTGCTATATGTGTATTCATTAGCCCCCACTATTTTTCCCTCTTTCTTCTTTTCAGTCTCTTTATTCTTTCCTCTTTCTTTCTCTCCTCTTTCATTTTCCCCCCCCCCCCCCCCCCCCCCCCCCCCCCCCCCCCCCCCATTCTATTCTCTATTCTTCCCTTTCTCTCTTCTTTTCTTTTGCATAGCGACATTGCGTGTTTAAATCATTATATCGATATTATCGCTTATGTCCACGCTTTGTCTATTTGGCAATTATTTAATAACAGTTAGTATCTTGCATACTATCTTACATATATTGTGACTATATACTTTTTTCTATGTGAACACTTTAAGTGTCCAATATTGCTGCTTCTCTGTTCCCTCTATCCATTTGCTGATTTTTCACTTTCTCTCTTCTCTTCATATCCTTTTTCTCCTTACTTATACATCATATATGTCTGCTTTCTTTTACCTACCCCCTTGCTCTAAAATATATTCTGACATGTATAGGGTTAACTTTTATGTTCATGCTAAATGTGTTGAAATGGGCGTTTGTTGTTTTTTCTTTGAAAGTGTTTTTAGCCAATTGAATCACTTCACACCTCCTTTTTAAACACTGCACAGGTATAGCACCTTAGGCTATGATTACGGCATTTCGCCGAAACATGTAAGCCACTGGTGCTACGCTCATCTCTCCACTCACCTTCTGGCTGATGTTGTGTCTGTGTGAGCTGCGTCTCACTTCTACTTTTAAAAGAATCGAATAAAAGAATTTGTTTTATTATAACCTGGGACTCCATCCTTCTTCTTCTGTGACACATTAAAAATATGCCAGATATTGTACAAAGCAACTGTTGATATTAAATGCAATATACACGGGTTGGGATATAACTCAAAAGTGAATTATTATTGGTACATAACTTCATAAACCAGCATTGATAATTGGTATATACAATACTTAGTTGGATTGCATTGTTAATATATGAGCGTCCCAAACCTTTAGGAAATGTGTTTAATTCAACATTTTAATTGAATCCATAGCAACATTGTATTGTTAGAGACATGATTGGTGCATACAATATTACGGCAAAGAGAGAGGTAAGCTTGTGTTGGCGTACCAGTGGATAATACCAAATTGTCAGGCCAAAACGATGGTCAGAGTTCTAGAAGGTAGTGCTCAGAGTTGTTCCACACCTAGGTATGAATAACTGTAATATATCCTATACTATAAAAGGCCAAGTGTGTTTGTCCGAAGCTGTCATACGCAGTAGAGACAGCACGAGGACAAACACACCTGGCCTCACAGTCCCTAAGTCTCTGCAGTGCGAGCAGAAGTGGGCGTGGCCGAGCGTGTCCGGGGGCGTGGCCAAGCGCGAGGGCCGCGAATGGGGCGTGGCCGAGCGTGGAGGGGGCGGGGCCAGGCGGTCCGTGAAAGGCTGTGCAGTCTGAGAGCTCAAAACAGCTCAAAAGAGGGGTGAGAGGGGGTAGGGAAAAGATAAGAAAGGTGAGAGAGAGATCAAGAGGGGAGAGAGAGATCAAGAGGGGAGATAAAGAGAGCACAAGAGAGGGAGCAAAAGAGAGGGAAAGAGACAGCAAAAGAGAGGGGGAGGGAGAGCAAAAGAGGGGGGGAAGAGAGAGAGAGGGGAGAGAGGGGAGGGGGGGGAGAGAGAGGGGGGAAGTGAGAGAGAGGGGAGGAGGGGGGAGAGAGAGAGGGGATGGAGAGAGGGCGGAGGGATAGAGAGAGAGGGGTGGGAGAGAGAGAGAGGGGGCAGAGAGAGAGGGGAGAGAGAAAGAGGGGAGAGAGAGAGGGGGGAGAGAGAGAGAGGGGGGGAGAGAGGGGAGAGGGAGGGAGAGGGGGGAGAGAGGGGAGAGGGAGGGAGAGAGAGAGAGAGAGAGAGAGAGAGGGGAGAGAGAGAGAGATAGAGGGGAGAGAGGGGAGAGAGAGAGATAGAGGGGAGAGAGAGAGGGAGAGAGAGAGATAGAGGGGAGAGAGAGAGAGAGATAGAGGGGAGAGAGGGGAGAGAGAGGGGGGAGAGAGACAGGGGGAGAGAGACAGCGCAAAAGAGAGGGGGGAGAGAGAGCGCAAAAGAGAGGGGTGAGAGAGAGCGCAAAAGAGAGGGGGAGAGAGAGCGTAAAAGAGAGGGGGGAGAGAGAGAGCGCAAAAGAGGGGGGGAGAGAGAGAGCACAAAAGAGGGGGGTAGAGAGAGCGCAAAAGAGGGGGGGAAAGAGAGAGCGCAAAAGAGGGGGGAGAGAGAGCGCAAAAGAGGGGGGAGAGAGCGCAAAAGAGAGGGGGGGGAGAGAGAGCTCAAAAGAGAGGGGGAGAGAGCTCAAAAGAGAGGTGGAGAGAGAGAGCTCAAAAGAGAGGGGGAGAGAGAGAGAGCAAAAGAGAGGGGGAGAGAGAGAGCGCAAAAGAGGGGGGAGAGAGAGTGCAAAAGAGGGGGGAGAGAGAGCGCAAAAGAGATGGGGGAGAGAGAGCTCAAAAGAGAGGGGGAGAGAAAGCGCAAAAGAGAGGGGGAGAGAGCAAAAGAGAGGGGGAGGGAGAGAGCGCAAGGGGTGGGACCACTGTACCCTGCAAAAAATGGCCCGTGTGAACGGGCTTTAGGACTAGTTATAATATATTTCAGTGGGTTGAATGTCTAAATTTTCATGTAAGCATTCAGAGTCCTTTTGCGTCACATTATTTTATAGAATTGATTCTTTTTCTGGACTCTGGAGTGCTATTTGTGTATACTTAGGTGGGTCTCATCCCTTCATCCTTCTTTGTCCAATAGTTTGGTGCACAGCACCGCCCCTTGAAACTACAGTGATCATTTAGTAGATTTCACAATTAGGTAGCAGTCCTCATATACTCCTGGTAGTGCCATTGGTTTTCTTGCCTATTCATGAGTTCCTTTTATGTTCCCAAGCTTTTGTTTAGTTTGACTAAACGCCCACAGTACTTAAAGGGATATGAATGGGATATGTTCATGAGTCAGATAGAGCAGCGATTATAAACAACTTTCTACTTATCTATCATCAATTTTCCTTTGTTCTCTTGGTATCATTTGTTGAAAAAAAGGGACATAAGCTTAGGACCCGGCCCATTGTGGAGCGCTATAAGGCAAGAGTTTTGCAGGAATATTATCCATTTGCAAGAGCACTATTACCTGACATGTAGGGCTCCATATGCTACCTAGGTATCTCTTCAGCACAGAATATCATGGGAACTAAAGTAAATTTGATAATAGAAGTAAATTGGAAACCTTTTTCAAATGATTTGTTCTGTCTGACTCACAAAAGAATGTACATAAATATCACTTGATTACTACATACAGTTTATAAAGAACTCAAACACAACACTTATCTGAGATGAAATTTACTATCACAAGACAGAACTAGCAATTCTCAATTTACTGATGCAGCAAACACACAGTTAAAAAAAGTTCCAATACTTGTCATCGTCCCAGAGCCAGTTTGTTTTCACAGTGGAATAAGTTAAGTCAGACGTGGAACAGTTCAGCCATCCAGAAGAGAAGTTTTGTTATAGCTTGTGGAGAGGCGACTGCCATATGAATGTGTAATCACCTTTGTTTCTGCTTTATCCATCACAGGCCCTCACAATGTCACACAAGCTATAGACAGCACACTGCAGGTCACAGAGTTTAGTTGGCACGTCACAAAAACATAATTTATGCTTACCTGATAAATTTATTTCTCTTGTAGTGTATCCAGTCCACGGATCATCCATTACTTATGGGATATTAACTCCTCCCCAACAGGAAGTGCAAGAGGATTCACCCAGCAGAGCTGCTATATAGCTCCTCCCCTAACTGCCATTACCAGTCATTCGACCGAAAACATGCAGAGAAAGGAAAAACATAGGGTGCAGTGGTGACTGTAGTTTAATGGAAAAATTACCTGCCTTAAAGTGACAGGGCGGGCCGTGGACTGGATACACTACAAGAGAAATAAATTTATCAGGTAAGCATAAATTATGTTTTCTCTTGTTAAGTGTATCCAGTCCACGGATCATCCATTACTTATGGGATACCAATACCAAAGCTAAAGTACACGGATGACGGGAGGGACAGGCAGGCTCTTTATACGGAAGGAACCACTGCCTGAAGAACCTTTCTCCCAAAAACAGCCTCCGAAGAAGCAAAAGTGTCAAATTTGTAAAATTTGGAAAAAGTATGAAGAGAAGACCAAGTTGCAGCCTTGCAAATCTGTTCAACAGAAGCCTCATTCTTAAAGGCCCAAGTGGAAGCCACAGCTCTAGTAGAATGTGCTGTAATTCTTTCAGGAGGCTGCTGTCCAGCAGTCTCATAGGCTAACCGTATTATGCTACGAAGCCAAAAGGAGAGAGAGGTAGCCGAAGCTTTTTGACCTCTCCTCTGACCAGAATAAACGACAAACAGGGAAGACGTTTGTCGAAAATCCTTAGTTGCCTGTAGATAAAATTTCAGGGCACGGACTACATCTAGATTGTGTAGCAGACGTTCCTTTTTCGAAGAAGGATTAGGACACAAAGATGGAACCACAATCTCTTGATTGATATTCCTGTTAGTGACCACCTTAGGTAGGAACCCAGGTTTAGTACGCAGAACTACCTTGTCTGAATGAAAAATCAGATAAGGAGAATCACAATGTAAGGCAGATAACTCAGAGACTCTTCGAGCCGAGGAAATCGCCATTAAAAACAGAACTTTCCAAGATAACAACTTGATATCAATGGAATGAAGGGGTTCAAACGGAACCCCCTGTAAAACATTAAGAACTAAGTTCAAACTCCATGGTGGAGCAACAGTTTTAAACACAGGCTTGATCCTAGCTAAAGCCTGACAAAAAGCTTGAACGTCCGGAACTTCTGACAGACGTTTGTGTAAAAGAATGGACAGAGCTGAAATCTGTCCCTTTAAGGAACTAGCGGATAAACCCTTTTCTAAACCTTCTTGTAGAAAAGACAATATCCTCGGAATCCTAACCTTACTCCATGAGTAACTCTTGGATTCGCACCAATATAAGTATTTGCGCCATATCTTATGGTAAATCTTTCTGGTAACAGGCTTCCTAGCCTGTATTAAGGTATCAATAACTGACTCAGAAAAACCACGTTTTGATAAAATCAAGCGTTCAATTTCCAAGCAGTCAGCTTCAGAGAAATTAGATTTTGATGTTTGAAGGGACCCTGGATCAGAAGGTCCTGTTTCAGAGGTAGCGACCAAGGTGGACAGGATGACATGTCCACTAGATCTGCATACCAAGTCCTGCGTGGCCATGCAGGCGCTATTAGAATCACTGATGCTCTCTCCTGTTTGATTCTGGCAATCAATCGAGGAAGCATCGGGAAGGGTGGAAACACATAAGCCATCCCGAAGGTCCAAGGTGCTGTCAAAGCATCTATCAGAACCGCTCCCGGATCCCTGGATCTGGACCCGTAACGAGGAAGCTTGGCGTTCTGTCGAGACGCCATGAGATCTATCTCTGGTTTGCCCCAACGTCGAAGTATTTGGGCAAAGACCTCCGGATGAAGTTCCCACTCCCCCGGATGAAAAGTCTGACGACTTAAGAAATCCGCCTCCCAGTTCTCCACTCCCGGGATGTGGATTGCTGACAGGTGGCAAGAGTGAGACTCTGCCCAGCGAATTATCTTTGATACTTCCATCATTGCTAGGGAGCTTCTTGTCCCTCCCTGATGGTTGATGTAAGCTACAGTCGTGATGTTGTCCGACTGAAACCTGATGAACCCCCGAGTTGTTAACTGGGGCCAAGCCAGAAGGGCATTGAGAACTGCTCTCAATTCCAGAATGTTTATTGGTAGGAGACTCTCCTCCTGATTCTATTGTCCCTGAGCCTTCAGAGAATTCCAGACAGCGCCCCAACCTAGTAGGCTGGCGTCTGTTGTTACAATTGTCCAGTCCGGCCTGCTGAATGGCATCCCCCTGGACAGATGTGGCCGAGAAAGCCACCATAGAAGAGAATTTCTGGTCTCTTGATCCAGATTCAGAGTAGGGGACAAGTCTGAGTAATCCCCATTCCACTGACTTAGCATGCACAATTGCAGCGGTCTGAGATGTAGGCGTGCAAAGGGTACTATGTCCATTGCTGCTACCATTAAGCCGATCACCTCCATGCATTGAGCTACTGACGGGTGTTGAATGGAATGAAGGACACGGCATGCATTTTGAAGCTTTGTTAACCTGTCTTCTGTCAGGTAAATCTTCATTTCTACAGAATCTATAAGAGTCCCCAAGAAGGGAACTCTTGTGAGTGGAAAGAGAGAACTCTTCTTTTCGTTCACCTTCCATCCATGCGACCTTAGAAATGCCAGTACTAACTCTGTATGAGACTTGGCAGTTTGAAAGCTTAAAGCTTGTATCAGAATGTCGTCTAGGTACGGAGCTACCGCAATTCCTCGCGGTCTTAGTACCGCCAGAAGAGCACCCAGAACCTTTGTGAAGATTCTCGGAGCCGTAGCCAATCCGAATGGAAGAGCTACAAACTGGTAATGCCTGTCTAGAAAGGCAAACCTTAGATACCGGTAATGATCTTTGTGAATCGGTATGTGAAGGTAAGCATCCTTTAAATCCACTGTGGTCATGTACTGACCCTTTTGGATCATGGGTAAAATTGTCCGAATAGTCTCCATTTTGAACGATGGAACTCTTAGGAATTTGTTTAGGATCTTTAAATCCAGGATTGGCCTGAAAGTTCCCTCTTTTTTGGGAACCACAAACAGATTTGAGTAAAACCCTTGTCCCTGTTCCGACCGTGGAACTGGATGGATTACTCCCATTAATAAAAGCTCTTGTACGCAGCGTAGAAACGCCTCTTTCTTTATTTGGTTTGTTGACAACCTTGACAGATGAAATCTCTCTCTTGGGGGAGAGTATTTGAAGTCCAGAAGGTATCCCTGAGATATTATCTCTAGCGCCCAGGGATCCTGGACATCTCTTGCCCAAGCCTGGGCGAAGAGAGAAAGTCTGCCCCCCACTAGATCCGTTCCCGGATCGGGGGCCCTCAATTCATGCTGTTTTAGGGGCACCAGCAGGTTTCCTGGCCTGCTTGCCCTTGTTCCAGGACTGGTTAGGTCTCCAGCCTTGTCTGTAGCGAGCAACAGATCCTTCTTGTTTTGGAGCAGAGGAAGTTGATGCTGCTCCTGCTTTGAAATTCCGAAAGGAACGAAAATTAGATTGTCTAGCCTTAGGTTTGGCTCTGTCTTGAGGCAGGGCATGGCCTTTACCTCCTGTAATGTCAGCGATAATTTCTTTCAATCCGGGCCCGAATAAGGTCTGCCCTTTGAAAGGTATATTAAGAAATTTAGACTTAGAAGTAACGTCAGCTGACCAGGATTTTAGTCACAGTGCTCTGCGCGCCTGAATGGCGAATCCGGAATTCTTAGCCGTAAGCTTAGTTAAATGTACTACGGCATCTGAAATAAATGAGTTAGCTAACTTAAGAGCTTTAAGCCTGTGTGTAATCTCATCTAATGGAGCTGATTCAAGTGTCCCTTCCAGAGACTCAAACCAAAATGCTGCTGCAGCCGTGACAGGCGCAATGCATGCAAGGGGTTGCAATATAAAACCTTGTTGAACAAACATTTTCTTAAGGTAACCCTCTAACTTTTTATCCATTGGATCTGAAAAGGCACAGCTATCCTCCACCGGGATAGTGGTACGCTTAGCTAAAGTAGAAACTGCTCCCTCCACCTTAGGGATCGTTTGCCATAAGTCCCGTGTGGTGGTGTCTATTGGAAACATCTTTCTAAATATCGGAGGGGGTGAGAACGGCACACCGGGTCTATCCCACTCCTTAGTAACAATTTCAGTAAGTCTCTTAGGTATAGGAAAAACGTCAGTACTCGACGGTACCGCAAAATATTTATCCAACCTACACATTTTTTCTGGTATTGCAACTGTGTTACAATCATTCAGAGCCGCTAACACCTCCCCTAATAATACACGGAGGTTTTCCAGCTTAAATTTAAAATTTGAAATATCTGAATCCAATCTGTTTGGATCAGAACCATCAGCCGCAGAATGAAGCTCTCCGTCCTCATGTTCTGCAAGTTGTGACGCAGTATCTGACATGGCCCTAACATTATCAGCGCACTCTGTTCTCACCCCAGAGTGATCACGCTTACCTCTTAGTTCTGGTAATTTAGCCAAAACTTCAGTCATAACAGTAGCCATATCCTGTAATGTGATTTGTAATGGCCGCCCAGATGTACTCGGCGCCACAATATCACGCACCCCCCGAGCGGGAGATGCAGGTACTGACACGTGAGGCGAGTTAGTCGGCATAACTCTCCCCTCGTTGTTTGGTGAAATGTGTTCAATTTGTACAGATTGACTTTTATTTAAAGTAGCATCAATACAGTTAGTACATAAATTTCTATTGGGCTCCACTTTGGCATTAGCACATATAGCACAGATGTCTTCCTCTGAATCAGACATGTTTAACACACTAGCAAATAAACTAGCAACTTGGAAATACTTTTCAAGTAATTTACTATAATATGAAAACATACTGTGCCTATAAGAAGCACAGAAAGAGTTATGACAGTTGAAAGTTAATAAACTGAAAGGTTATAGCATCAAATCTTTGTAAAAAACACAATTTTAGCAAAGGCTTGTTCCCATTAGCGAAGGATAACTAACCCTGATAGCAGAAAAAAAAGTTACAGAAATAAACGTTTTTTATCACAGTCAACTACAATCTCACAGCTCTGCTGTGAATGATTACCTCCCTCAAAACAAGTTTTGAAGACCCCTGAGTTCTGTAGAGATGAACCGGATCATGCAGGAAATACAATGAGCTTCTGACTGAATTTTTTGACCTCCCCCTCACACACAACAGTGAGAGAGATCAGTAAACTGTCATAAATTAAATAAAACAACTGCCAAGTGGAAAAAATAATGCCCAAAACATTTTATTCACCCAGTACCTCAGAAAATGAAACGATTTTACATGCCAGCAAAAAACGTTTAACATAAATTAAGTGTTATTAAAGAGCCTGTTGCCAGTCCCTGCAAATTAGGCTAAAGCCTTATGCACACAGTATAATTCCAGTGAAGTGCCATTCCCCAGAATACTGAAGTGTAAAATATACATACATGACAGCCTGATACCAGTTGCTGCTACTGCATTTAAGGCTGAGTTTACATTATATCGGTATGGCAGAATTTTCTCATCAATTCCATTGTCAGAAAATAATAAGCTGCTACATACCTCTTTGCAGATTAATCTGCCCGCTGTCCCCTGATCTGAAGTTTACCTCTCCTCAGATGGCCGAGAAACAGCAATATGATCTTAACTACGCCGGCTAAAATCATAGTAAAAACTCAGGTAGATTCTTCTTCAAATTCTACCAGAGAAGGAATAACACACTCCGGTGCTATTATAAAATAACAAACTTTTGATTGAAGGTATAAAACTAAATATAATCACCATAGTCCTCTCACACATCCTATCTAGTCGTTGGGTGCAAGAGAATGACTGGTAATGGCAGTTAGGGGAGGAGCTATATAGCAGCTCTGCTGGGTGAATCCTCTTGCACTTCCTGTTGGGGAGGAGTTAATATCCCATAAGTAATGGATGATCCGTGGACTGGATACACTTAACAAGAGAAATAAAACCTGGCTTCTACTCTTCCATTTAAAGCGCAGTGGGTGTTACAGTGGTCATGTGATAAGTTAATATCGCACAATTTATTATTTTATTTAGCAGCAACCCTTGTGCCTTAAGTGCTCTCTGTAAGCAACACTCACATGATAAGAAAAGGTGCCTGCATGTTCTCACACTTTACCCTTCAAAAAGAATCAAGGTCAGATTTTATGGCAACAATGTCAACACAACAATATTGCTTTGTCTCTATTTTGGGTGTTTTGAGGTGAGAATTGTACTTTTTCACAATAGCACAAATATCAGCAACCAGTGATGGAAACTCATGTTAACTTCTTTGATGTCACAAAAGACAATGGACTGCAGTCTGGTTTGACACACAAAGAGTTAACCATACCGCCAACTTCTAGTCCGAACCCCTAGCCATCACCATAACCCTTACCTCTAACCAGCACCAGTCATTCCAGAGACATTATCAGCACTCAATCCCTGATCTTTTTAATACATTTTTATTATGTACTTCCTTTCAAAGGGTTAAACATATACTCAAAGTTGCACTCTTGGAATACCATGTTCTTCATCAGATAAGTACAAAGCCAGTGATTGGAGCAAATGTATGTATGCCTGCGTCTCATCTGCTCACAGACTATTTCATTTTGTGGAATGGTGTAGCAGGATAACTGACTTTCCTCTAACAAACTATAGCATTTCATTTTTATACCAGAATGTCCCTTTAATATGGTTAACAAGAGAAGTGTATTTTACATAATAAACTTTTAGGTTTTAGGAAGTGCTGAAGTTTGTAAGCATGGGTTGTACTTTATTTCACCTGCACTTTAGTATTGAATTTAAGTGGATCAGATTGCAATAACAGATAATGAGCACAAACATTAAGGTCTGGGTTAGCAGCCAGAAGTTCACTTGTAGGTTCTCTGGCTCCTGTGGTTTGTTTGGCTCTAAGTTTCCATGAGTCAGTGTGTAACTGGAGGAACCTGAGCGGGACCAGAGCCAGTGTGTAACTGGAGGAACCTAAGCGAGACCAGAGCAAGTGTGTAACTAGATGAACCTGAGCGGGACCAGAGCCAGTATGTAACTGGAGGAACCTGAGCGGGACCAGAGCCAGTGTGTAACTAGATGAACCTGAACGGGACCAGAGCCAGTGTGTAACTGGAGGAACCTGAGCGGGACCAGAGCCAGTGTGTAACTGGAGGAACCTGAGCGGGACCAGAGCCAGTGTGTAACTAGAGGAACCTGAGCGGGACCAGAGCCAGTGTGTAACTAGAGGAACCTGAGCGGGACCAGAGCCAGTGTGTAACTAGATGAACCTGAACGGGACCAGAGCCAGTGTGTAACTGGAGGAACCTGAGCGGGACCAGAGCCAGTGTGTAACTGGAGGAACCTGAGCGGGACCAAAGTGATTGTGTAACTAGATGAACCTGAGCGGGACCAGAGCCAGTGTGTAACTAGATGAACCTGAGCGGGACCAGAGCCAGTGTGTAACTGGAGGAACCTGAGCGGGACCAGAGCCAGTGTGTAACTAGATGAACCTGAGCGGGACCAGAGCCAGTGTGTAACTAAAGGAACCTGAGCGGGACCAGAGCCAGTATGTAACTGGAGGAACCTGAGCGGGACCAGAGCCAGTGTGTAACTAGATGAACCTGAGCGGGACCAGAGCAAGTGTGTAACTAGATGAACCTGAGCGGGACCAGAGACAGTGTGTAACTAGATGAACCTGAGTGGCACCCAAGCCAGTGTGTAACTAAATGAACTTGAGCGGCATCCGAGCCAGTGTGTAACTAGATGAACCTGAGCGGTACCCAAGCCAGTGTGTAATTGGAGGAACCTGAGTGGGACCCAAGCCAGTGTTTAACTAGAGGAACCTGAGCGGCATCCGAGCCAGTGTGTAACTAGATGAACCTGAGCGGTACACAAGCCAGTGTGTAATTGGAGGAACCTGAGCGGGACGCAAGCCAGTGTGTAACTAGAGGAACCTAAGCGGCATCCGAGCCAGTGTGAAACTAAAGGAACCTGAGCGGCACCCAAGCCAGTGTGTAACTAAAGGAACCTGAGCGGCACTCAAGCCAGTGTGTAACTAGATGAACCTGAGTGGCACCAGAGCCAGTGTGTAACTAGATGAAGCTGAGCAGCACCCAAGCCAGTGTGTAACTAGATGAACCTGAGTGGCATCCGAGCCAGTGTGTAACTAGATGAACCTGAGCGGGACCAGAGCCAGTGTGTAACTAGATGAACCTGAGTGGCACCCGAGCCAATGTGTAACTAGATGAACCTGAGCGGCACCCGAGCCAGTGTGTAACTAGAGGAACCTGAGCGGCACCTGAGCCAGTGTGTAACTAGAGGAACCTGAGCGGGACAAGAGCCAGTGTGTAACTAGATGAACCTGAGCGGGACCAGAGCCAGCCAGTGAGTAACTAGAGGAACCTGAGCGGGACCAGAGCCAGTGTGTAACTGGAGGAAATTGAGCGGGACCTGAGCCAGTGTGTAACTAGAGGAACCTGAGCGGGACCAGAGCCAGTGTGTAACTAGAGGAACCTGAGCGGTACCAGAGCCAGTGTGTAACTAAAGGAACCTGAGCGGCACCTGACCCAGTGTGTAACTAGAGGAACCTGAGCGGCACCTGAGCCAGAGTGTAACTAGAGCCTGAGCGGAACCTGAGCCAGTGTGTAACTAGATGAACCTGAGCGGCACCATAGCCAGTGAGTAACTAGATGAACCTGAGCGACACCAGAGCCAGTGTGTAACTAGATGGACTTGAGCGGGACTAGAGCCAGTGTGTAACTAGAGGAACCTGAGCGGCACCTGAGCCAGTGTGTAACTAGATGAACCTGAGCGGGACAAGAGCCAGTGTGTAACTAGATGAACCTGAGCGGGACAAGAGCCAGTGTGTAACTAGATGAACCTGAGCAGGACCAGAGCCAGTGTTTAACTAGATGAACCTGAGCGGGACCAGAGCCAGTGTGTAACTGGAGGAACCTGAGCGGGACCAGAGTCAGTGTGTAACTAGATGAACCTGAGCGGGACCAGAGCCTGTGTGTAACTGGAGGAACCTGAGTGGCACCCGAGTCAGTGTGTAACTAGAGGAACCTGAGTGGCACCTGAGCCAGTGTGTAACTAGAAGAACCTGAGTGGCACCTGAGCCAGTGTGTAACTAGAGGAACCTGAGTGGCACCTGAGCCAGTGTGTAACTAGAGGAACCTGAGTGGCACCTGAGACAGTGTGTAACTATAGGACCGGAGTGGCACCCGAGCCAGTGTGTAACTAGATGAACCTGAGCGGCACCCGAGACAGTGTGTAACTAGATGAACCTGAGCGGCACCCGAGACAGTGTGTAACTAGAGGAACCTGAGCGGCACCTGAGCCACTGTGTAACTAGAGGAACCTGAGCGGCACCTGAGACAGCATGTAACTAGAGGAACAGGCTAAAGTGCCACTGTGTAACTAGAGGAACCTTAGCGGCACCTGAGACAGCATGTAACTAGAGGAACCTGAGCAGCACCTGAGACGGCATATAACTAGAGGAACATGAGCGGCACCTGAGACGGCATGTAACTAGATGAACCTGAGCGGCACCTGAGACGGCATGTAACTAGAGGAACCTGAGCGGCACCTGAGACGGCATATAACTAGAGGAACCTGAGCGGCACCTGAGACAGCATGTAACTAGAGGAACCTGAGCAGTACCTGAGACAGCATGTAACTAGAGGAACCTTAGCGCACCTGAGACGGCATGTAACTAGAGGAACCTGAGCGGCACCTGAGACAGCATGTAACTAGAGGAACCTGAGCGGCACCTGAGACAGCATGTAACTAGAGGAACCTGAGCTGCACCTGAGACGGTATGTAATTAGAGGAACCTGAGCAGCACCTGAGACGGCATGTAACTAGAGGAACCTGAGCGGGACCTGAGACAGCATGTAACTAGAGGAACATTAGCGGCACCTGAGACGGCATGTAACTAGAGGAACCTGAGCAGCACCTGAGACAGCATGTAACTAGAGGAACCTGAGCAGCACCTGAGACAGCATGTAACTAGAGGAACCATAGCGGCACCTGAGACAGCATGTAACTAGAGGAACCTTAGCGGCACTTGAGACAGCATGTAACTAGAGGAACCTTAGCGGCACCTGAGATGGCATGTAACTAGAGGAACCTTAGCGGCACCTGAGACAGCATGTAACTAGAGGAACCTTAGCGGCACCTGAGACGCAATGTAACTATAGGAACCTGAGCGGCACCTGAGGCGGCATGTAACGAGAGGAACCTGAGCGGCACCTGAGATGGCATGTAACTAGAGGAACCTGAGCAGCACCTGAGACAGCATCTAACTAGAGGAACCTGAGCAGCACCTGAGACAGCATGTAACTAGAGGAACCTGAGCGGCACCTGAGACGGCATGTAACTAGAGGAACCTTAGCGGCACCTGAGACGGCATGTAACTAGAGGAACCTGAGCAGCACCTGAGACAGCATGTAACTAGAGGAACCTGAGCAGCACCTGAGACAGCATGTAACTAGAGGAACCTGAGTGGCACCTGAGACGGCATGTAACTAGAGGAACCTGAGTGGCACCTGAGACGGCATGTAACTAGAGGAACCTTAGCGGCACCTGAGACAGCATGTAACTAGAGGAACCTCAGGGGCACCTGAGACGGCATGTAACTAGAGGAACCTTAGCGGCACCTGAGACGGCATGTAACTAGAGGAACCTGAGCAGCACCTGAGACAGCATGTAACTAGAGGAACCTGAGCAGCACCTGAGACAGCATGTAACTAGAGGAACCTGAGCGGCACCTGAGACGGCATGTAACTAGAGGAACCTGAGCAGCACCTGAGACAGCATGTAACTAGAGGAACCTGAGCAGCACCTGGGACAGCATGTAACTAGAGGAACCTGAGCGGCACCTGAGACAGCATGTAACTAGAGGAACCTGAGTGGCACCTGAGACGACATGTAACTAGAGGAACATTAGCGGCACCTGAGACGGCATGTAACTAGAGGAACCTGAGCAGCACCTGAGACAGCATGTAACTAGAGGAACCTGAGCAGCACCTGAGACAGCATGTAACTAGAGGAACCTGAGCAGCACCTGAGACAGCATGTAACTAGAGGAACCTGAGCAGCACCTGAGACAGCATGTAACTAGAGGAACCATAGCAGCACCTGAGACAGCATGTAACTAGAGGAACATTAGCAGCACCTGAGACAGCATGTAACTAGAGGAACCTGAGCAGCACCTGAGACAGCATGTAACTAGAGGAACCTGAGCAGCACCTGAGACAGCATGTAACTAGAGGAACATTAGCAGCACCTGAGACAGCATGTAACTAGAGGAACCTGAGCAGCACCTGAGACAGCATGTAACTAGAGGAACCTGAGCAGCACCTGAGACAGCATGTAACTAGAGGAACCTGAGCAGCACCTGAGACAGCATGTAACTAGAGGAACCTGAGCAGCACCTGAGACTGCATGTAACTAGAGGAACCTGAGCAGCACCTGAGACAGCATGTAACTAGAGGAACCTGAGCAGCACCTGAGACAGCATGTAACTAGAGGAACATTAGCAGCACCTGAGACAGCATGTAACTAGAGGAACCTGAGCAGCACCTGAGACAGCATGTAACTAGAGGAACCTGAGCAGCACCTGAGACAGCATGTAACTAGAGGAACCTGAGCAGCACCTGAGACAGCATGTAACTAGAGGAACATTAGCAGCACCTGAGACAGCATGTAACTAGAGGAACCTGAGCAGCACCTGAGACAGCATGTAACTAGAGGAACCTGAGCAGCACCTGAGACAGCATGTAACTAGAGGAACCTGAGCAGCACCTGAGACAGCATGTAACTAGAGGAACCTGAGCAGCACCTGAGACAGCATGTAACTAGAGGAACCTGAGCAGCACCTGAGACAGCATGTAACTAGAGGAACATTAGCGGCACCTGAGACGGCATGTAACTAGAGGAACCTGAGCAGCACCTGAGACAGCATGTAACTAGAGGAACCTGAGCAGCACCTGAGACAGCATGTAACTAGAGGAACCTTAGCGGCACCTGAGACAGCATGTAACTAGAGGAACATTAGCAGCACCTGAGACAGCATGTAACTAGAGGAACCTGAGCAGCACCTGAGACAGCATGTAACTAGAGGAACATTAGCAGCACCTGAGACAGCATGTAACTAGAGGAACCTGAGCAGCACCTGAGACAGCATGTAACTAGAGGAACATTAGCAGCACCTGAGACAGCATGTAACTAGAGGAACCTGAGCAGCACCTGAGACAGCATGTAACTAGAGGAACCTGAGCAGCACCTGAGACAGCATGTAACTAGAGGAACCTGAGCAGCACCTGAGACAGCATGTAACTAGAGGAACCTGAGCAGCACCTGAGACAGCATGTAACTAGAGGAACCTGAGCAGCACCTGAGACAGCATGTAACTAGAGGAACCTGAGCAGCACCTGAGACAGCATGTAACTAGAGGAACCTGAGTGGCACCTGAGACGGCATGTAACTAGAGGAACCTGAGCAGCACCTGAGACAGCATGTAACTAGAGGAACCTGAGCAGCACCTGAGACAGCATGTAACTAGAGGAACCTGAGCAGCACCTGAGACAGCATGTAACTAGAGGAACCTGAGCAGCACCTGAGACAGCATGTAACTAGAGGAACATTAGCAGCACCTGAGACAGCATGTAACTAGAGGAACCTGAGCAGCACCTGAGACAGCATGTAACTAGAGGAACAGGCTAAAGTGCCCTGAGGCTCCTCATGAATACTGGTGCAAAGGCACTCACAGTATATGTGCGTATGTTTCTAACAAAAAGTAGTACATTTTACTAGAAACATTTCTTCTAATGGAAGTATATTGGAAAAATGCATCTAATTAATACTGAAATTAGTCTCTGATTCTGAGCTCTGTCCCACTGTGCCTCTGAGATAGCCATATGTCCCTATTTGCAGAATTTCCTTAGCTTCACCAAAGAGCACCCAGAAAGGCCCACCGACCACTCAGACGCACCCACAGCCCCACCCACTAATCAGCCCCCTCCCAACATGGCTCCTCCCACAAAATATTAAATGGCCCCCTTAACCTGAGTCCCTGATACCCAGGCACAAATGTTGGGAGGTGTGCAAAAAATGCAGGGTTTTCTACTCCAATTACATTGCTTTTTTAGTATTTTTGATCTATCTTCTATGTTATGGCCAT
>NC_069506.1:7004713-7039713 GCF_027579735.1 Bombina bombina | reverse complement strand
GAAAAAATAACTTTTCTGGATTTAGAGATTTATATTGAACAAGAAAAATTTGAAACCAAAACATTTTTTAAATCAATTGATTCCAATAATTATATCCATGGGAAAAGTTGCCATTTCAAAAAATGGTTTGACAATATACCATATGGTCAATTCCTCAGGATTAAAAAGAACTGCTCAAAAAATAGTGATTATAAAACCCAAATAGAAATTCTTGAAAAAAGATTCCAGGAAAGAAGCTATGATAAAAAAAACATAGATAAAGCTAAAATAAGAGCGGATTTGGCAGAAAGAGATTCCCTTATTATTCATAAGAAACCTAAAGATACAGGTAACCCTAATATTATTGATGTGCCATTTATCACCAAATATAGCAGTGATCATCAAATAATAAGAAAGATTATCAATAGACACTGGCACCTTGTAAAATCAGACCCCATTATTGGAGATGTAATTACTCATTTCCCAAAAATTGTATACAAGAGAGTGAATAATCTAAAATCGAATTTAGCACCAAGTGAGTTTAAAAATAAACTGAATAAAATGAGAGATGTTGATTTAAATGGACATGACATAAAAGGTTTCTATCCCTATTTCACATGTAGAGCATGTAGATATAGCTCTAAACTGAAGAAGTTTGCAGTCCCAAACACAGGAAAGGAATTTGTTATAAGAGACATTATTAGATGTACTCAGAAGGGAATAGTATACATGTTAAAATGTCCTTGCAATCTGATCTATTTAGGAGAAACCACTAGAAGTCTGAGAGACAGACTACGCGAACATCTATGGTGCATTGAAAAAGAGAACTTAGATAACCATCTATATAACCACTTTAAAGAAGTTCACGGCAATAATTTGAAAGATTTACGCTATTGGAGTATATGCAGAGTACGTCCAGATTGGAGAGGGGGTAACTTTGAACAGAAAATCATAAAAAAGAAGCTGAGCTAATTTATTATATGGACACACTTTACCCGAATTGATTGAATTCAGAGTTAGACATTTCATCTTTTCTCTAATTTGAAATGGTACATGCTCCTTGGTACTACACACCATATATAAAGAACATGCTTATATATAGACATTGAGGGTTAAGAGGACCTTCAATTTGATATCTATATCCCTGTAGAATGGTATATGTTCCTTGGTACTACACATTATATATAAAGGAAATGTTTGTAGATATGCATTATGGGTTAGGAAGACCTTTATTTTGAGATCTATATCCCTTTGGTATATTATAAGGGTTATATATGAAATATATATCGAGATTCTTAATCATTCCATAGTCCCTTGCGCACACATATAAATAGCCCTTATTAGTATGCATTTAGCCCGATTCGATTCTCTTTTTCTCACATCAGTAATATGTATTCTTTACTTAATCTATTATGGTTTAAATAATTTATATTGATCCATATCATAAATTACATACTTTTATCATTTTTATTATTCTAAGACAGGTCTGATATATTATGAGATTCAGTTTTCATCAGATATCTATTTAGATAATACTACTACATCTAATTCACTAGTGAAACTCTATGTTATATTTTTCTCTGGTCTCTTTTATCTAAAAAAATTAAAAAAAATATGCTGGAAATGTTGATCCATAAAATATAGGTATTTGAACAACATATAGTAACCACCACCGTGAATAAATACCACCTTAAAGCCACCTATTTGAAAGTTCATATGAATAAGAACTTCCCAAATATGAATACCTCCTTAAAAAAGAAAATAGGAAAAATAAATTCCACCTTAATGACACCTATTTGAAAATGGACCAATCAGGAGACAATCACAGGTATATCTGAACGCACCAAAACGGCTGTGAACTTTATCTTGAAAAGCCCAACTAACGGGTGAAACGCGTTGAAGCGGACCAGTCTGTTGTTTCACTTATCTACTCTATTTGACAAAGCTTGTTATCACTGAGAAGAAGTTTGGCCAAACTCGTTTTTGTTTATCGTCATCTGGATATCCACACCTGCTAAATCTACAGGGTGGTTCCAGACACTCTGGATTTACCTGCGTGCAAATGCACTAAGTGCAGGTCTTTTGAACACACTCAGAGGGAACTGACTTGGAATTCATCTATCAAGTAACCGTGAGTACCGGTTTTGCATAAACGTCTGTGACTCTGAAAAATATATTCATATTAGCAGCCAACCTGTCATAATAATCCCTGTCTTGCAAAGAAGGTATATGCTGGGACTCTCAGGTCAATTATAGAACTGACACCAATGCTGGGAATATCACCCCAAATCACATTCTTATAGGTTTATTTTATCTACTATACGCCAGGAAGCTCAATAGAGGATGATATCTATATGTAATTGGGAGCTCTATAGAAGTTTAAATTTGCTATAAGAAAAATGTATTTCCTTTATTTTATTCTATTGTGCGGTGTACTTGGTACACACAATATATGTATATATATTTAAGGTGGTATTTTTTAAGGTGGTCTTTTTCTTTCTATTTTTCTTTTGAGAATCCATCCAGGTATCTTTGGGAGACGTCCCTTACTGGTTCATTATTGGACTTTTTAATTTGGACTTTTAAAAGGTTTCAACTTATTTTTATGTATACGATTTTATGTTTATTTCCATACTGCTGATTTTGCATGTGAGATTATAT
This sequence comes from Bombina bombina, assembly GCF_027579735.1. NCBI lineage: Eukaryota > Metazoa > Chordata > Amphibia > Anura > Bombinatoridae > Bombina > Bombina bombina. Next base: position 7,037,073 of record NC_069506.1, on the reverse strand, counting down.
ATCTTCAAATGGTAGCAACATAATCAAGTATAGCATCTATGAAGGCATGATACTATATGCATTTCTGTAAGCCACCATATATATTTTTATAAATTCCCTGCTTAAATATTGAGATTTACGACACTATTTGTTTTCACTTATTAAACCAGAAACCCGTATTTATTGTTATTGCTACATTATCACCTTTGCTTGCCTTGATACTTTCTATATCTAGATATATTGTATTTTGGTCACCCCACTAGTTCTTTTCACATCATTACCACTTACATTTAGGCAATTTACATTGTTTTCATGGTATCATATTAGTATTTACTAGACACAATATTGTTTATGATTTTGTTAGGCACATCTAACTTATTCATTTTTTATTGTATTTAGAGTATTTATTATTTCTCGTGCCGTATTATTATTTTTATTCGTATTGTTTATACACTCTGCTTTAGCACCATCCTTTTTCTTCTTTTTGTTCTACAATTACATATAAACAGGTAACCATAAGAACACATGCACTCTACTAGACTATATATATATATATACCCACATCTATAAAAATATCAGTGCAGCTCTCTGTGTGTTCTACACTTACATATAAACTAGTAACCATAAGCACACATGCACTCTACTAGATATAGATATATATATATATATATATATATATATATATATATATATATACATATACACACATATATCCCCATCTATAACAAAATCAGTGCAACTCTCTGTGTGTTCTACACTTACATATAAACTAGTAACCATAAGCACACATGCACTCTACTAGATATAGATATATATATATATATATATATATACATATACACACATATATCCCCATCTATAACAAAATCAGTGCAACTCTCTGTGTGTTCTACACTTACATATAAACTAGTAACCATAAGAACACAAGCACTCTACTAGACTATATATAACATAAATTATGCTTACCTGATAATTTCATTTCCATTGAGGGGAGGAGAGTATACGGCTTCATTCATTACTTCCCTCATCCCCCAGTCATTCTGCCGAGGGAACAAGGAACAGTAGGAGAAACCTCAGGGTACAAATGGTGCCAGAAGATGAATTAAATTTAGATCCGCCCATCGGAGATATGGGCAGGAGCCGTGGACTCTCCTCCCCTTGGTGGAAATAAAATTATCATCAGGTAAGCATAATTTATGTTTTCCATCTAAAGGGGAGGAGAGTCCAAGGCTTTATTCATTACTGTTGGGAACATATACCCAAGCTCTAGAAAACACTGAATGAAACCGGGAGGGTAAAAGGCGGACCCTAATCTGAGGGCATCACAGCCTGTAAAACCTTTCTCCCAAAAACAGCTTCCTCAGAAGCAAAAACGTCAAATTTGTAAAACTTTATAAAAGTGTGTAAGGAGGACCAGGTAGCCGCCTTACAAATTTGCTCCATAGAGGCCTCATTCTTGAAGGCCCAAGACGAAGCCACAGCTCTAGTTGAATGAGCCGTGATCCTCTGAGGAGGCTTATGTCCCGCTGTCTCATAGGCCAAGCAAATCAAGCTCCTCTACCAAAAGGACAAAGAAGTAGAAGAGGCCCTCTGCCCCTTGCGCTTCCCGGAATATACCACAAAGAGAGATGTAGACTGTCTGAAATCTTTTGTAGCCTGAAGATAGAACTTTAAGGCCCGAACCACATCCAGATTATGAAGTAACCTCTCCTTAGAAGAAGAAGGGTTAGGTCATAAAGAAGGAACAACTATTTCCTGATTGATGTTACGGTTAGACACCACCTTGGGAAGAAACCCCAAACCAGTGCGAAGCACAGCCTTATCCACATGAAAAACCAGATAAGGATGTTCACATTGCAAGGCAGCCAGTTCAGATACTCTGTGTGCCGATGCAATGGCCAACAGGAAAAGAACCTTCCAAGACAGAATCTTAATGTCAATGGAGTGCATAGGCTCAAACGGAAACTTCTGCAAAACCTTAAGGACCAAGTTTAAGCTCCATGGGGGAGCAGACTGTCTAAAGACAGGCCTGATTCTAGACAGAGCCTGAACAAAAGATTGTATGTCAGGGAGCTCAGCGAGTCTCCTATGCAACAAGACTGATAATGCAGAAATCTGTCCCTTTAAGGAACTGGCGGCAAGACCTGCCAGAGAACTTCTTGGAGAAAGGACAGAATACTTGATACCTTCAACTTATGCCAAGGATATCCATGTTTCTCACACCAGGACAAGTAATTCCTCCACACCTTATGGTAGTTGCGACGAGTGACTGGCTTCCTTGCCTGAATTAGCAAATCAATCACATTTTCAGAAAAGCCTCTCTTGGCCAAGACTAGGCGTTCAATCTCCACGCAGTCAGCCTCAGAGAATCGAGATTTTGATGTTGAAAAGGGTAACCTCCATGACGGAGAAGATGACATCCCCACCAGATCCGCAAACCACGTCCTCCGTGGCCACGATGGAGCAATCAAAATGGCTGAAGCTCGTTCCTGTTTTGATGCTGAAAATCTGCTTCCCAGTTGTCCACACCTGGAATGTGACTTGCTGAGAGCAAGCAGCTGTGGGACTCCGCCCACTCCAAGATCCGAGACGCCTCCCACATAGCTAGGGAGCTCCTCGTACCCCCTGATGGTTGATGTAAGCCACTGAGGTAATGTTCTCGGTCTGAAATCTGATGAAGCTGAATGACCCAAGAGGAGGCCATGCCTTCAGAGCATTGTAGATTGCTCGGTGTTCCAGAATATTTATCAGAAGGAGAGACTCCTCCTGGGTCCATTTTCCTTTTGCCATCCTGGCACCCCAAACAGCTCCCCATCCTGCCAGACTCGCGTCCGTGGTCACAATCTCCCAGGACGGTCTCAAGAAGGATGTCCCCATGGACAGTTGCTCCGGACGGATCCACCAAGAGAGGGAGACCCGTGTCCGAGTATCCATGGATATCTGCTGTGATAGATCTGAATGATCGCCAATCCACTGTCTCAACATGCACAAATAGGTCAGAGATGGAACCTGGCGAATGGAATGACGTCTATGCTGGAAACCTTAAGTCCGATCACCTCCATACACTGAGCCACCAAGGGGCTTGAGGAAGACTGAAGGGCAAGAGAAGAGGATGCAATCTTCCTGCGTCAATGGTCTGTGAGAAATATTTTCATAGACATATAGTCTATTATCATGCCCAGGAACTCCACCCTTTTGCTGGGAACCATGGATCTCTTTCCTGAGTTGATCTTCCAACCGTGAGATTAAACTCTATAGTTGTCATGAACTGTCCCTCTTGAACTAGGGGCAGAATAGATCTGATTGTTTCCATTTTGAACGATGGAACAGCCAAAAACTTGTTTAAACACTTTAGGTCCAAAATCAGGCGGAACGTGCCCTCCTTCTTTGGAACCACAAAAAGATTTGAATAGTTCCCTAGACCCCTTTCTGCTTGGGGTACTGGTATGGTAACGCTGAGAGAGGAGAGATCCCTCACACACTCTAGAAAGGACTCTCTTTTCCGGTCTTGAAGACAGGTTTGACAGTAGGAATCTGCCCCTGGGCGAATGGGATCTGAACCCTATCCTGTAACCCTGGGCGACAAACTCCAGAACCCAAGGGTCCTGAACGTCCTGTAACCAGGCTTCTGAGAAGAGAGATAATCTGCCCCCTACTTGGTCCGGTGACCGGTCGGGGACCGCCCCCTCATGCCGATTTTGTCTCGGCGGGCTTCTTGCTCTGCTTAGACTTGTTCCAAGAATGAGCTGGTTTCCAAGTTCCCTTGGACTGGTCCGCTTTCGCGGCTGCCTGCTGGTGCTGGGCCTTGTCTGCACGAAAGGGACGAAAAGTAGATCCTTTAGGCTTAGCCTTCTTATCCTGCGGTAGGAAAGCTCCCTTGCCTCCCGTAACCGTGGATATGATCAAATCCAATCCTGGACCGAACAGAATCTTTCCATGAAAAGGCAGGGACAACAGCCTCGATTTAGAGGTCATGTCAGCAGACCAAGACTTTAGCCACAGAGCCCAGCGAGCTAAAATGGAAAACCTGACACCTTAGCATTCAGGCGAATAATTTGCATATTGGCATCACAGATGAAAGAATTGGCGACCTTCAGCGCCTTAATCTTATCCTGTATCTCATCGATGAAAGTCTCCCCCTCGACCATTTCACACAGGGATTCACAGCAATATGTCACAGCTCTGGCAACCGTGGCTACGGCTGCTGCCGGCTGAAAAACAAACCCCATGTGTTGAAACATCTTCCTTAACATGTTTTCTAACTTTTTATCCATGGGCTCTTTAAACGGCAAACTATTCTTGAGGGGAATAGTTGTCCGCTTCGCGAGCGTGGAGATAGCACAATCCACCTTAGGGACAGTACCCCACAGCTCAAGCTGAGAGTCCGGAACGGGGAACAGTTTCTTAAAGGAAGAAGAAGGGGAAAAGGAAGAACCTAATCGCTCCCATTCATTCTTAATAATATTAGCCATCTTAACAGGCACCACCCTGTCCTCATATACCTTATCAAGCTTAGGAATCGCAGGTTTCTCCAGAAGCTTTGGTTCCGGGACCTCCAGAGTAGCAAGCACTTGCTTCAGCAAAAACCGCAAATTCTCTATCCTAAACCTAAAGTCAGGCTCCTCCGCAGTCAGAGGTTTAGATGACACGGACTCTGACCCAGAAAGAGCTTCCTCCGAAGAGTCGGAGTGGGCCTCTTCATCGTATAACGCCTCTGATATTTCCATAGGCGTAGACAACCCATGGGCCGGGCCGCCATGATACGCCCTACGCTTAGCAGAACGTGGTAAGGCATGGATCACTTTCGATACCACCGTTTGCCGTTGATCCGCAAAATCTGACGGCCAACGAATCTCTCCCGCAGGAGTAATGGTTGGACCCTGGGGCGCTGCCTGTGCAATTGGAGATAAATGCAGGGAACGCACCTAACGGGACAGGGAACCCTCAGAGGTGGACGACTCAGTAGTACTAGACATCCGTTTACTTTTAGATGTCGTAACTTTAGGTATTTGGTAACATAGTTGAGCAGGCTGTTCTACCAGAACCTCCTCACAATAAACACAGGAATGAGACCTTGTTAAAGAGGAGAGAACCCTCTAACGCGTCGGAGTCCTCCATAGCTTGCACTGTTATTACGGACTAGATTAACTAGTTAACTAATAAATAGACACCTTTATAACCTCCAATGGCAGGGGCACTCACCACCTCCTATGACCCGGACTACAGAAACCGTTTTGTCTCCTGCGCCGCTGATCAACAGAGGAAGGGAGATAGCCACCCCCGGTCACATGTGATGCCTGGCAGGAACGCCACTGCCTAAGGAGAAAACATGCCAAAAAAGGGCCACGCCATAGTCCCGTAAGTCACCTGAAAGTTCCACACATTGACAGAGCCTCATCTCGCACATAACACAGCAATGACACAATAAACAATATCATGTATAACCCCCCCTGTTCAATAATCCCCTTTCCAGGAATATTAACCCTTGATTCTTTAAAGATAAGAGGCGTGTTATCATTATGTAATAAAAAATTAAACAATCTTACCAGAATCTACGCTGTGGAACAGGAACACGGCCATTCAAGTGTGGCAGGTTAGTAGCCTCACTCCTGACATGGACTTGAGTGTAAAAAGCAGGCCGCAAAACTCGTCAACGCTGATTGCTTGTGGAGCTGTTAATATGTCGGGATAGTTTTGCAGAAAGACTCTCCCTGCATCTGGGGACTCTAACTTTTGCCCAGGCTCTCACTGAGAGGCTGACAGGACTACTTAAAACTCCAGTACCACTGCGAAGAGTACTACCCTCCATACGAGACTACTCCGATCTTCGGCACTTCTCTGCCGTCCTCCTGTGACGAAAGGCAAAGAATGACTGGGGGATGAGGGAAGTGGGGGAGGTATTTAAGCCTTTGGCTGGGGTGTCTTTGCCTCCTCCTGGTGGCCATGTTCTTAATTCCCAACAGTAATGAATGAAGCCGTGGACTCTCCTCCCCTTTAGATGGAAATATATACATATATCCCCATCTATAACAATATAAGTGCAGCTCTCTGTGTGTTCTACACTTACATATAATAAGCACACATGCACTCTACTAGACTTTATATATATATATATATATCCCAATCTATAACAATATCAGTGCAAGTCTCTGTGTGCTTCTAGACTATAATCTCGCATTACTAATAAAAGCACCATATGTGCAATAAATGGTATCATGTGACCACTGGGGGTAGCTTTTAGAGTGACTAATTGTCTGGCCAATGAGCTGCTGCTAATCTGACTGAGCAGAGACACTGACCTACATGTAATAAAGCCGTCTGACCTCACTATATTTAAAGGAACATTTTACACTTGGAGATTGTAATGTAAAATGTTAATTGTGTTTAGTAAATACACCCATTCATCACTTATTTTGTCCCCTTTTTCTGTATTATTATTTTTTTATTTAGGGTAAACATATACAAAACATTCAGTTGCTCATTTGACACACATAATACATTTGTCAAGAAACATTGCTTGGTACATTTAAAATATTATAAAATATTTGGAGAGCAAACCTCTACACCTCCCTCAGTTTTTCCCCTCAAAAAAAGACTAGGCCACTTTTGGACCTCAATTTAACTCTCTAAGCTGAGGGTTTTTAGTTGAAACAGGCCACTTTTGGACCTGTGCCAAACAGTCGCACCTCCTGAGTCTGCGAGGGCCACGGGTGGGTCCAAAAAACTCAAAGTCCAGCGGAGGGCAAGTGAACTAGATGGATTTAAACAATGTTAAAGTCACACTTAGACCTTTAGTTGACATTTATAAATAACTCAATAAGAAAAATGATGTAACTATTATACACATAAGATAAATATTCCTATAGTGAATAAACATAACCATCACAAACAGTATGTAAATATTATGATATCATCAGGCAATAATAAAGCAATTATAGGCCACCTTAGGGCTTTACTCTATGAACCTTTATGTGTCTGTTGAGATATTAGCTTACTGCTACTGCAAGTGTCACAAAACAAAAACTATTTTAAAACTATTAGTTAACTATTGGTGTTTGCTGTGCACAGTAACGTGGAGCGAAACATTTTCTGAGAGCTGTTGGCTTAACATAGTAAAACATATAATTTGCAATATATAGTAAGCTTAAAGGGACATGAAACCCAAATTTTTTCTTTCATGATTTAGAAAGAGCATACAATTATAAACAACTTTCTAATTTACTTCTATTATCTATTTTGCTTCATTCTCTTGATATTCTTTGCTGAAAAGCATATCTAGATATGCTTAGTAGCTGCTGATTGGTTGCTGCACATAGATGCCTCCTGTGATTGGTTCAACGTGTGCATCGCTATTTCTTCATTAAAGTATATCTAAAGAATGAAGCAAATTAGGTAATGGAAGTAAATTGGAATGTTGTTTAAAATTATATTCTCTACTTTAATCATGAAAGAAAATGTTTGGGTATAGTGTCCCTTTAAGCATTTTAGGTACATATGAAATATAGGACAATAGTTTACAGCTATGTATAAAAATAAAGTTTACAGCTGAGTAACAATACCAATCTCCAGGTCACCACCAATGAAAATCCATGAGTGTGTGTTGCCAATACAATTCTATTATAACAGTCATATACCCTGTGCCACTACGTTCCTCAGCAAATATGTGATAGTCAATATCACTATACAATAAGTAGACCAAGCATTTGTTTAAGACTTCTCTTACAAATCTCACTACCTAGGGGTGAGCCCACTAGGTCCATCCTGGCAAGCTTTTGCTGTATTTTAATTCCTCTGAGTTACTATAAAGTAATTGGCACCGCCATTTCATAACTTAAAGGGATATGAAACCCAAAAATTTTCTACCATGATTCAGATAGCACAGTGATTTTAAACAACTTTCTAATTTACTTCTATTTCCCATTTTACTTTGTTCTCTTGTTATCTTATGTTGAAAAGCAGTGACCTAAGCTTAGGAGCCGGCCCATTCTGGAGCTCTATATGGCAGCAGGTTTGGAAGACTGTTATCCATTTGCAAGAGCACTTGAGGGCAGCACTATTTCCTGCTATGTAGTGCACCAGATGCTACCTAGGTATCTCTATAACACAGAATATCACGGAACGGAGCACATTTAATAACAGAAGTAAAATGGTTTGTTCCGTCTGAATCACAAAAGAGCATTCTCTGTAACCTAGATTTAAAAGCCTGTTCTGCCTGCTGAGGCCAGTTAGTTCCAGTTATAGATGAGCTGATAAAGTAACTATCCCCACAGCTGCCGTTTGCACAAATGCTTTTATATCTTTACCCTCGGTGGGAGAGATTTCATAAGGTTAACCTAGGTTACAACATGGTGGTGCCTATTACTGTATAGCTACTTAAACGTTACACTTATTTCTTCATGATCTTGGAGGTCCCTACTACAAGGGATGGGTAATATCTGAAAATAATATTTAATCAAGAGAAACAAATATTCCTGGTTTCTCATTTACCAAGATGTTTGCTGCCATTTGCAGAAATAAGCAACGGAATTTCATGGCTGCTAATATTCCCAAACCCACCCAGACCATAGTCTCACAGCCTGCACAATTCTGATGCTGGGGTTACGCAGTGCTTCCGCTACAGATATGAAACAGGCAGGTGATCTACAATACACAATATACATGTTTGTGGCTTAACAAAAATCATAAGATCTCCATCTTACTTTCCTCAAACAATATCAGAATATTGCAGCAGTTGACAAGGAATATTTAGAAGCCAGTCACACAGTTTATTTATTTTTTATTTATAGAGTGAGCAAACAAGATAAATCAGTTACATTTTCTTACAATACACTTTCTGAAGATACAATATTTTATACATAGATTTCTATAATCCTCACATTATTGTTTTATTCACTGCTATAAAATAAATACAAGCTGATTTGTGATGACACTGTAATGATGTCATACCTCTCTTATTACCAGCTTGTGATGTCACCACAGTATATTCCTTTTTTTTTTTTTTTTTAAATACCGACTTTATTATCAATAATAAATTTTACATAGTAGAAGTCGCAGCTTCTTTCAGAAACAATCGGTATAGTTTTAAAAATACAATGCAACAAGAATAATTTGAATAGATCTTTGTTCTTGTGAAGGCTGAATTACCTCCTGGGAAAACTGGTGAGGATTATTCTTGCGAGAAAAAGGAGAAAGATAGAAAAAGCAGAGGTAGACGAAAATGATGGAAGAAGGATGTAGCTTTTGAGGACAGAAGACAAGAGAAGTGAAAGGGGAAAAGGAGAGGAAAACATAAAAAGAAGAAAGAAGCAGGTGCTACAATGCTCATACTATACAAATAATGCTTTTGATTTTTTGTTTAGTATTTAATAAAAATCTCTACCCATGCCATCAGCAGGTATCGTCTGTTGTTACTTTTTCGTATACCTCTCCCACGTATCCAACATCTCAGCATATATATCCATTTTAGCGTTTTTAATATAGTAGTACTCTTCATTATTGAGTATTTCTGATACTTTATGTTTCCACATAATTATAGAAGGGGCCTCTCTCGCTTTCCAATTCCTGGCCAAGAGATACCTTGCACCATTTGTCAATATATAGAATAATTTCATTTGGTATTTCAATTTAAATTTAGGTGGTTTATTCAGTAGCCAAATTGTGGGGTCTAGTGGTAGCTGGATCTCAAGTATGCCCTCCACTTCCTCAACTATATTTCTCCAGAAAGTCTGGATTACATTGCACCACCACCACATGTGAGCAAGGCTACCGTGACCATGTCCACATCTCCAGCACCGCTTAGATTTATTTTTATATAGTTTATTTAGTTTCACTGGAGAGAAATACCATCTATGCAAAAGCTTTATATTGATTTTCTGCAGAGAGAGAGATTAAGGGGCCCATTTATCAAAGGGCTTGCGGACCTGATCCGACACTGCGGATCAGGTCCGCAAGACCTCGCTAAATGCGGAGAGCAATACGCTCTCCACATTTAACATTGCACCAGCAGCTCACAAGAGCTGCTGGTGCAACGCCGCCCCCTGCTGACTCGCGGCCAATCGGCCGCCAGCAGGGAGCTGTCAATCAACCCGATCGTATTCGATCGGGTTGATTTCCGGCGGTTCCTGTCCGCCTGCTCTGAGCAGGCGGACAGGGTTATGAAGCAGCGGTCTTTAGACCGCTGCTTCATAACTTGTGTTTCTGGCGAGTCTGAAGACTCGCCAGAAACACGGCCCTTCAAGCTCCATACGGAGCTTGATAAATGGGCCTGATAGAGGTTTTAGGAACGTTTTGGTAAATTATGGAACTCGTCTGAGGGAGTATTATTACGCCTAGTTCATCTTCCCACTTTTCTATGAATGGGTGGGTGTGACCCGGTGGAACCTGAGTCAATATTTTATAAATTAGCGATAAAGTATGGGTCAAAGGAGGGGTTGCAGCGCATAATTGCTCAAAATTGGTAAGTGGTCTAAGCAAATTCCCTTTTTGTTTATGTTGTGATATATGGTAGTGAATTCTGGTATATTGGTACCAATTACCAAATAATCTATATCCCTTATCAATGAGGTTCTCTCTCGACAAGAGCTTTTCGTTTGATGATAAGTAATGAATTGGGATATCACTGTAGTGTGAAAGTGGGAGTTCATCTGGGTTGCTTATGTCCAATTTAAATTGTTCAGATTTTATGATAGAGGTTAATGGAGAGGGTTTTGATGACACGTAAGGGTTAGATATCATCGTGGCATCCCATATTTTGTATGTTTCTGATATCAGGTGAGAGCCTAGATTATGTTTGTTGGGTGTAAAAGTAGGATCCCAGCACAATCTCCCCAAATGTGACATTCCTGATAAACCGTGTTCAAGTTGGACCCATCTTTTATGGTCGTAATGTATGCACCAATCCACAACCCTTTGAAGGAATATGGCTTGGCGATATTTCTCTATATTCGGAATACCCAAACCTCCTTGAAGTCTTGGGGTTTGCATGATCTTAGAATTACCACAGTATATTCCTAATCTGTAGGCCCATTCCCAATCCCATCATCCCTCCTGCTTTATCAGTAAAACCTGAGGTTCTGCAATCCATATTCTGCTGCTCTGTATTCTGCATGATATTTATGTGATCATATTGTTGGATGTGTATATTATGTAGGTCTATTACATGATGACCAGTATGCACTGTTAGCTAATCGCTGTGGCAATAAATAGACTTAATCTGCCGGTATAGTAATTGGATTTATTTGGTGGGTAACTAGTTAGTAAATCATTGTTAGGGAATTGGAGAATGAGTAGAAATGAAAACATGTTTATTTTGACTTAAATATTTTATAGTTATAAAAGAGTAACATATTCTGCTAGCTGAGTGCAGGCAGACACCAATATTATCTGCGAATATGGTGCAGAAAGGAAACGTTCATCTTACTCTGCTATAAGCGAGTTTGTACCACATAGTGTAACCCGCGTATTGTTGTCCTTGTCACTTGTTAGTACCCTACAGATTTTTCCACTCGAGTAGTGGAAAAGAAACACAATTTAATAAAGGTTAATTACAGGAAAAGCAGGAAAAGCAAATAATGAATATATATGTACATGTATATGTTGTTGCTTCATCCCAAACTAAAATACACGGTGCAGCCTCATACAGTAAATGAAACTTGCATGCTAAGCGACAGCTTTCAGCCTTTTGATAAACGTACCATGAAGACTTATGCAGCGGATTAAAGGGACGTATTTATCAGTGTACTGGGAGACATGAGGTGCAGCACTTGGTATAGTACCCCGTGCCCAAACAGATATTCATAGTAACAAAGTAATCAAAACTTATAGCATTAACAAAATAAAAAATCCCATGAAGGCTAAAACAAACACAATGCATGTTCTTAAAACAATTCACAGAATGATAACTAAACAATTTCTATCTGCCTCAAATAGCTCACGTAGGTTATTCAGAACCCGACAAACCCTGGAGGCATAAAAAGAGGGGGTGCTGTTGAGGGTTTTGGAGGTGGGTCAGTTATATAAGATTCCCCAGCTACCAATGCTGTATGCTCAATACACCTGAGCCATAAAGTTCCTGTGCGCATGCACTGAGCATGCACACTGCTCACAAGGAATGACCTCTATATATAACTAGTGACCTCCCTGCAATGCACTGCAGACGGTACTCTAGGCTTTTAATAGATATTAAAAAGAAGATTACTTGTGATTTTTTTTACACCAAGTGACGTACCAATTTATTTTGTGCGTCACTTGGATTGTACGTAGAATAGGCGCCACACTGAGCCAAGCTGCTCTGTACTTTACAGGAGAATATGGCACTTTAAAACATCTCAGCAGATGATCCACTGGCCTCTTCATTCCCTTCATGCATCAGAACGGTTTTTACATCAATATTCTTGTTGATATTATCGCTCCTGGATTTGTGCAGCCTGGTCCCCCTGTCTTTTTTGGAGACTACAAAAAATACTTCCCGTTCATCCTGATAGGTTTTTACTTCTAGCCTATAGTCTGCGATAAAGCCTAAGGTACCCGGGAAGGCTTGAAATGATTGCTGGCACATGAAGTAACGTTCTGAGGACGGGGGAAGTGAATGACATTTATTTTACATTCTAGACAGTAAACAGGTTCCATAAGACATCAAATAAATTGCTCTACTGACTGAAACATAAAGCTTGTGATCACCTAGTAATCCTCCTGTACTGTTAAAGGGACATTATACACTCATTTTTTTCTTTACATAAATGTTTTGTAGATCTATTTATATAGCCCATAAAGTTTGTTTTGTAGTTTTGCTTATTTTTAAATAACATTGCTCTGATTTTCAGACTCCTAACCAAGCCCCAAAGTTTTATGAGAATACCGTCAGATACCTACTCCAGCTTGCTCCTGTTTGTGTAAAGGGTCTTTTCATATGCAAAGGCAGGGGGGGGGTCTTATTTCCCACTTGCAGTGGCCTTTCCAGCCACCTTTTCAACAGAGCTAAACTGGGAGCTTCTAAGTAAGTTTTTAAACAGTTTTATACTGGATTTTTATATCAGTATCTGTGCATCCTATGCTTTATAGTAGTGTCTATTACATGCCGTTATATGAAAATGAGTGTATACTGTCCCTTTAATCTGCCCTCATTATTGCTCCTCTATTTATTCTCATGTGCAACACACAAAGTGCTTTTTTTGTTGCAAACACAAATGCCCTTAGAGTGTTAAGCCAAGGTACTTAAAGGCTCTGTGTCTATATGTAGGTCTGTGCCAATTATCCTGATAAAGAATTGCTGATTTGAACATTTTTTATCTGATTAGCACAATTTTTCAATGATGTTCACTGACCCTGGAATCAGTCTGACCCTTCAAATGATAAAGTGGGACCCCTGTTTAACTGCTAGAGCAGGTTATTTTCTGACTACCACATACAAATAAAGAGATGTCGTAGAGAAGCCTCAGAGAGTCACATAAACACAAGGATAACTTTACAGCACGTTCTGTATTACCCTCAGGTGGTAAATGTGTTAAACACCTACGTAATCGTTTGCATGTCTGGATTTAGTGCTGCCGAAAATAACAGGCGGGATACAGATGCTAATGCAGCAAACCATTTGCATGTGCAGTAATCACAAATGCAAAGGTCAAACACTACATCTGCTTGTGACATTTATTTATTTATAAAATATTTTACCAGGAAGGAACATGAGTCTGTAAAGGTGCAGAACCCACAATGTATCCTGTAAACTCATTTATTATCTTGTCTGTACAGAGCTGTGTCACTGAAAAACTAATGTTTCTTAAACATATCCAGGCATCTCAGACAAGATTCATGTCAGATTATGTCACTGGCACAAGATAAAATGTTTATGTTGGTTAGCAATCTGCCAGCTCTGCGCTAACATGCGCCACTCAGCACAAAAAACACAGTGTGTGATAGGCCAGTGAAAGGGTTAAGCTGCTCTGTGGTTGTGTGTCAGGGATTACAAGAATGTAACCAGTGTCCTGGAAGGTTCAGGAACTAGACATTATAGTTTAAAGTTAATGCACATCCTGCCGTGTGGTATTTTACTGTGTGGCAGGAAATGTGCCCTGCACAGAGGTGACGATACCACAGCACAGCCGGACCTCCTTCCTAACCTCGTGTGCTACCAGAGTTTGTATTCTGGTTATGTTAATGCTCTACTGGGAAAAGTGAGGCACAGTAAGATCCTGGTACATACCTCCCAACATTTCAAAATTCAAAAGAGGGACCCCCCACCCCACACACCATTCCTTTACCACAGGGAATCTAACAGGTATCTAACCATGTGAGAGCTAAGCCAGCTGCTTCTGAGTATGGGCCCAACAGAATTAAAAAAAAAATAATTTAATGCCTGGGGCAAATCGGGACAGATGGCTAGCAACCCGGGACAGACCCCTAAAATCGGGACTGTCCCGCGAAAATCAGGACAGTTGGGGGGTATGCTGGTATATTTTATATAGTGTGTGCAGCTCCAGTTCACCACTGCATAGCACTGTGCAACACACAATCCGTCTTAGCCTTTCTAACTCTGGGTTTGGCACCATGTGCCCGTGGCCAGTTCTTGGATCTTATTGGTGGGGATCAATGTTTGGTTTTCCGGTCTTTCAGAGCATTTGCACCAATCAGTGGCTAAGTACACTGAGATTGGCATCTAGGGTTGTTTTATAGCTGTCACTCTCAGGTAAAGTCACCATTTTTAAACAAAATGTACAAAGCACACCGCAATAGTACAGACAGACCCGGTTTAGTACTGATTTTAAAGGGACAGGAAACCCAATTTTTATCTAGCATGATTCAGATAGAAGTAAATTGGAAAGTTGTTAAAAATTGAATGCTCTATCTCAATCATGAAAGAACAAATGTGGGTTTCCTGTTCCTTTAATACTGCAGTATGAATTGTGCATTTCCTGTTAGCTATTACATAAATATAAACAGTACTGCAATACTCATTTGCCAGTCACTACCCAGAGACACTAACTGCTAAAGTATAGTACTTATGCACAGAGCATTCCGAAAGCGAAGTGTGAGACGTTTACTGATGAGGAATACTGAAGAATGCACCACATTGCACTGCTCTAAGGAAGCTGCCACAGTGAAGTGTGCACGGGTGAATTTCAAATTAACATGAAAGCACTTTTGTAACTTATATCGGCAAAATACTTTTAGGAAAGGTTATTGGTGTTTTTCAGGTTGCACAAATAATTTGAGGGTTGTGCACCAGCATTTAAACACCGTGCTTGCTCAGAGTCAGCAGATACAACACACACCGGTCAGCTATCTGAGGAGCAAGCACAGTCTTTAAATGCTTGTGCACAGCCCTCAGAGTCAGCAGATACAACACACACCAGTCAGCTATCTGAGGAGCAGGCACAGTGTTTAAATGCTGGTGCACATCCCTCAGAGTCAGCAGATACAACACACACCAGTCAGCTATCTGAGGAGCAAGCACAGTGTTTAAATGCTGGTGCACATCCCTCAGAGTCAGCAGATACAACACACACCAGTCAGCTATCTGAGGAGCAAGCACAGTGTTTAAATGCTGGTGCACATCCCTCAGAGTCAGCAGATACAACACACACCGGTCAGCTATCTGAGGAGCAAGCACAGTCTTTAAATGCTTGTGCACAGCCCTCAGAGTCAGCAGATACAACACACACCAGTCAGCTATCTGAGGAGCAAGCACAGTGTTTAAATGCTGGTGCACATCCCTCAGAGTCAGCAGATACAACACACACCAGTCAGCTATCTGAGGAGCAGGCACAGTGTTTAAATGCTTGTGCACGGCCCTCAGAGTCAGCAGATACAACACACACCGGTCAGCTATCTGAGGAGCAGGCACAGTGTTTAAATGCTTGTGCACAGCTCTCAGAGCATATCACAAACAAACAAAAAGTAAATACAAGAACATCAGCAACATGATAAAGATCTAGTATAGACAGAAATACTGAAGCTATCAGATACGTTCTACATTCTGTCAATATGAGATCAGGATGTACTACACAGGTCAGGAGAGAGATGCTGGGCTGCTGTCAAAATATAACAACAAAGCTAAACAATTTATTATTTATAGTTTAAAGTTAACAAAATTTTACAGAGACCACAAAATAATTTTGCCTAATGTCCATAAAGTTTGGGAAGCAAAAGCAACGCTATACACACACACTGATAAATACTATATATACACACACAAGCTAAACACAGTATGTGCACGTGTACATAAATACCTAGCACACTATACACACACTGATACTGTATATACACACACAAGCTAAACACACAGTATGTGCACGTGTACATAAATACCTAGCACACTATACACACACTGATAAAACATAATTTATGCTTACCTGATAAATTTATTTCTCTTGTAGTGTGTTCAGTCCACGGGTCATCCATTACTTATGGGATATATTCTCCTTCCCAACAGGAAGTTGCAAGAGGATCACCCAAGCAGAGCTGCTATATAGCTCCTCCCCTCACATGTCATATCCAGTCATTCGACCGAAACAAGACGAGAAAGGAGAAACTATAAGGTGCAGTGGTGACTGGAGTTATAATTTTAAAATTTAGAACCTGCCTTAAAAAGACAGGGCGGGCCGTAGACTGAACACACTACAAGAGAAATAAATTTATCAGGTAAGCATAAATTATGTTTTCTCTTGTTAAGTGTGTTCAGTCCACGGGTCATCCATTACTTATGGGATACCAATACCAAAGCTAAGTACACGGATGATGGGAGGGACAAGGCAGGAACATTAAACAGAAGGAACCACTGCCTGTAGAACCTTTCTCCCAAAACCAGCCTCCGAAGAAGCGAAAGTGTCAAATTTGTAAAATTTGGAAAAAGTATGAAGTGAAGACCAAGTTGCAGCCTTGCAAATCTGTTCAACAGAGGCCTCATTCTTAAAGGCCCAGGTGGAAGCCACAGCTCTAGTGGAATGAGCTGTAATTCTTTCAGGAGGCTGCTGTCCAGCAGTCTCATAGGCTAAACGTATTATGCTATGAAGCCAAAAAGAGAGAGAGGTAGCCGAAGCCTTTTGACCTCTCCTCTGTCCAGAGTAAACGACAAACAGAGAAGAAGTTTGTCTAAAATCTTTAGTTGCCTGTAAGTAGAACTTCAGAGCACGGACCACGTCTAGATTGTGCAGAAGTCGTTCCTTCTTTGAAGAAGGATTAGGACATAATGATGGAACAACAATCTCTTGATTGATATTCCTGTTAGAAACCACCTTAGGTAAAAACCCAGGTTTAGTACGCAGTACTACCTTGTCTGAATGAAAGATCAGATAAGGAGAATCACAATGTAAGGCAGATAACTCAGAGACTCTTCGAGCCGAGGAAATAGCCATCAAAAACAAAACTTTCCAAGATAAAAGCTTAATATCAATGGAATGAAGGGGTTCAAACGGAACACCCTGAAGAACTTTAAGAACCAAGTTTAAGCTCCACGGAGGAGCTATAGCTTTAAACACAGGCTTAATTCTAGCCAAAGCCTGACAAAAAGCCTGGACGTCTGGATTCTCTGCCAGACGTTTGTGTAAAAGAATAGACAGAGCGGAAATCTGTCCCTTTAGCGAACTAGCGGATAAACCCTTTTCTAAACCCTCTTGTAGAAAAGCCAATATCCTAGGAATCCTAACCTTACTCCATGAGTAACTCTTGGATTTGCACCAATATAAATATTTACGCCATATCTTATGGTAAATTTTTCTGGTCACAGGCTTCCTAGCCTGTATTAATGTATCAATAACCGAATCCGAAAACCCATGCTTTGATAGAATCAAGCGTTCAATTTCCAGGCAGTCAGCCTCAGAGAAATTAGGTTTGGATGGTTGAAAGGACCCTGAATTAGAAGGTCCTGCCTCAGAGGTAGAGACCATGGTGGACAGGACGACATGTCCACTAGGTCTGCATACCAGGTCCTGCGTGGCCACGCAGGCGCTATCAGAATTACCGATGCCCTCTCCTGTTTGATCCTGGCAATCAGTCGAGGGTAGCAACGGAAATGGTGGAAACACATAAGCTATGTTGAAAACCCAAGGGGCTGCTAATGCATCTACCAGCACCGCTCCCGGGTCCCTGGACCTGGATCCGTAACAAGGAAGCTTCGCATTCTGGCGAGATGCCATGAGATCCAGATCCGGTTTGCCCCAACGACGAATCAGTTGAGCAAATATCTCCGGGTGAAGTTCCCACTCTCCCGGATGAAAAGTCTGGCGACTTAGGAAATCCGCCTCCCAGTTCTCCACGCCTGGGATGTAAATCGCTCACAGGTGACAAGAGTGAGACTCTGCCCAGCGAATTATCTTCGAGACTTCCAACATCGCTAGGGAACTCCTGGTTCCCCCTTGATGATTGATGTAAGCCACAGTCGTGATATTGTCTGACTGAAATCTGATGAACCTCAGTTTTGCTAACTGAGGCCAAGCTAGAAGAGCATTGAATATTGCTCTTAATTCTAGAAAGTTTATTGGAAGGAGTTTTCTCCTCCTGAGTCCACGATCCCTGAGCCTTCAGGGAATTCCAGACTGCTCCCCAGCCTAGAAGGCTGGCATCCGTTGTTACAATCGTCCAATCTGGTCTGCGAAAGGTCATTCCTTTGGACAGATGAACCGGTGACAACCACCAGAGAAGAGAATCTCTGGTCTCCTGGTCCAGATTTAGCAAAGGGGACAGATCTGAGTAATCCCCGTTCCATTGACTGAGCATGCATAGTTGCAGCGGTCTGAGATGCAGGCACGCAAATGGCACTATGTCCATTGCCGCGACCATTAAGCCGATTACCTCCATGCACTGAGCTACTGATGGGCTTGGAATGGAATGAAGGACACGGCAAGCATTGAGAATCTTTGATAACCTGGACTCCGTCAGGTAAATCTTCATCTCTACAGAATCTATAAGAGTCCCTAGAAAAGGAACCCTTGTGAGTGGTAACAGAGAACTCTTTTCCACGTTCACTTTCCACCCATGCGACTTCAGAAATGCTAGAACTATCTCTGTATGAGACTTTGCATTCTGAAAACTTGACGCTTGTATCAGAATGTCGTCTAGGTACGGAGCCACCGCTATGCCTCGTGGTCTTAGTACCGCCAGAAGTGAGCCCAGAACCTTCATAAAAATTCTCGGGGCCGTGGCTAACCCGAAGGGAAGAGCTACAAACTGGTAATGCCTGTCTAGAAAGGCAAACCTTAGGTACCGATAATGATCTTTGTGAATCAGTATGTGAAGGTAAGCATCCTTTAGTCCACTGTGGTCATATATTGACCCTCTTGGATCATGGGTAGGATGGTTCGAATGGTTTCCATCCTGAACGATGGTACCCTTAGGAATTTGTTTAAGATCTTTAAGTCCAAGATTGGTCTGAAGGTTCCCTCTTTTTTGGGAACCACAAATAGATTTGAGTAAAATCCTTGTCCCTGTTCCTAACGCGGAACTGAGTGGATCATTCCCATGATTAAGAGGTCTTGTACACATTGTAGAAATGCCTCTCTCTTTACTAGGTTTGTTGATAACTTCGACAGATGGAACCTCCCTT
The DNA here is from genome assembly GCF_027579735.1 of Bombina bombina. Classification (NCBI taxonomy): domain Eukaryota; kingdom Metazoa; phylum Chordata; class Amphibia; order Anura; family Bombinatoridae; genus Bombina; species Bombina bombina. Next base: position 7,017,560 of record NC_069506.1, on the reverse strand, counting down.
GTGGAGAAGAGGTTTTGAAATCCAGAAGGTATCCCTGAGATATAATCTTCAACGTCCAGGGATCCTGCACATCTCTTGCCCAAGCCTGGGCGAAGAGAGAAAGTCTGCCCCCCACTAAATCCGTCTCCGGATAGGGGGCCCTGTCTTCATGCTGTCTTAGGGGGCGGGAGTAGGCTTTCTGGCCTGCTTGCCCTTGTTCCATGGACTGGTTGCTTTTCCAACCCTGTCTGTAACGAGCAGTAGTTCCTTCCTGTTTTGGAGCGGAGGAAGTTGATGCTGCTCCTGCCTTGAAGTTATGAAAGGCTGGAAAATTAGACTGTTTGGCCTTTGGTTTGGCCCTGTCCTGAGGAAGGGCGTGGCCCTTACCTCCCGTAATGTCAGCAATAATTTCCTTCAAGCCGGGCCCCGAATAAGGTCTGCCCTTTGAAAGGAATGTTAAGTAGCTTAAATTTGGAAGTTACATCCGCTGACCAGGATTTAAGCCAGAGCGCTCTGCGCGCCTGTATGGCGAATCCGGAATTTTTAGCCGTAAGTTTGGTTAAATGTACTACGGCATCTGAAACAAACGCATTAGCTTGCTTAAGGGTTCTAACTTTGCTCAAAGCCTCATCCAATGGCGCTGTGGCGAATCGCCTCTTCCAGAGACTCAAACCAGAATGCCGCTGCAGCCGTGACAGGCGCAATGCATGCAAGAGGCTGCAATATAAAACCCTGTTGAACAAACATTTTCTTAAGATAACCCTCTAATTTTTTATCCATTGGATCTGAGAAAGCACAGCTATCCTCCACCGGGATAGTGGTACGTTTGGCTAAAGTAGAAACTGCTCCCTCCACCTTAGGGACCGTCTGCCATAAGTCTTGTGTGGTGGCGTCTATAGGAAACATTTTTCTAAATATCGGGGGAGGGGAAAAAGGCACACCGGGTCTATTCCCACTCCTTACTAATAATTTCTGTAAGTCTTTTTTGGTATAGGAAAGACGTCAGTACACACCGGTACCGCATAGTATCTATCCAACCTACACATTTTCTCTGGAATTGCCACCGTGTCGCAATCATTCAGAGCCGCTAATACCTCCCCTAGTAACACACGGAGGTTCTCAAGCTTAAATTTAAAATTTGAAATTTCTGAATCCGGTCTCCCCGGATCAGAACCGTCACCGACAGAATGAAGCTCACCGTCCTCATGTTCTGCAAATTGTGACGCAGTATCAGACATGGCTCTCGTGTCGTCAGCGCGCTCTGTCCTTAAACCAGAGCTATCGCGCTTGCCTCTTAATTCGGGCATATTATATAATACTTCTTTCATAACATTAGCCATATCATGTAAAGTGATTTGTAAGGGCCTAGATGTACTTGGCGTCTCAATCTTACGCATCTCCCGAGCGGGAGACGCAGGTACTGACACGTGAGGAGAGTTAGGCGGCATAACTTCCCCTCGTTGTCTGGTGATAGTTTCTCTATCGGTACAGATTGACTTTTATTCAAAGCAATATCAATACAATTGGTACACATCGTTCTATTGGGCTCCACATTGGCTTTTGAACATGATGAACAAACAGTTTCCTCTGAATCAGACATGTTTAAACAGATTTAGCAATGAAACTAGCAAGCTTGGAAATCACTTTCAATAAGTTTACAAGCAATATAAAAACGCTGCAGCGCTTCAAAAATACAGATATAATTAAACAATTCTTAACAAGAAGTGTATTATTAGCAGAGGATTGCACCCATTAGCAAAAGGATGATTAACCCCTCAATACCCAAAACGGATAAAACGGATATCAATTAAGATTTAACGCTTTTAATCACAGTCAAACACACTGTCACAGATCTGCTGTGACTGATTACCTCCCTCAAAAATGAATTTTGCAGACCCCTGAACTCTCTAGAGACATCCTGGATCAAGGAGGAAGAAGCAGGAAGACTGTGCAATAATTTTAACTGCGCAACAAGGCGCTAAAACAAGGTCCCTCCCACTCCTATCACAACAGTGGGAGCCCCGATATAACGGTTTCCATGCAGAAAAAGATGTTAGCCATGTGGAAAAAAATCATGCCCAAAGAGATTTATCACCAAAGTACCTCACAAAAACGAATAACATGCCAGTAAACGTTTTATTAAAAAACAACATTTTTCAATGTCATGCAAGTTATCACTAAGCCTGCTACCAGTCGCTACCACTGCAGAGAAGGCTTAAGTATTATTTCAGTTTTAACAGTATTTTCTCAGTCAAATTCTAGTCCCTAGAAAATAACTCGACTGCGCATACATTTATCAGCCTGATACCAGTTGCCACTACTGCATTTAAGGCTGTACTTACATCATACGGTAACAGCAGTATTTTCTTAGTCAATTCCATTCCCAGAAAATAATGTACTGCACATACCTCATTTGTGGAGGACCCCGCATGCTATTCCCAGTTTCTAAAGTTACCCCACTCCTCAGAATGTTGAGAACAGCCAGTGGATCTTAGTTACGCCTGCTAAGATCATAGAAAAAAACGCAGGCAGTTTCTTCTTCCAAATACTGCCTGAGATAGAAAAACAGCACACTCCGGTGCCATTTAAAATAACAAACTTTTGATTGAAGAATAGTTAAGTAAAAACTCCAGCTCCTCTCGCGACCTCCTTCTTTGTTGAGGGTTGCAAGAGAATGACTGGGTATGACATGTGAGGGGAGGAGCTATATAGCAGCTCTGCTTGGTTGATCCTCTTGCAACTTCCTGTTGGGAAGGAGAATATATCCCATAAGTAATGGATGACCCGTGGACTGAACACACTTAACAAGAGAAATACTGTATATACACACACAAGCTAAACACAGTATGTGCACGTGTACATAAATACCTAGCACACTATACACACACTGATAAATACTGTATATACACACACAAGCTAAACACACAGTATGTGCACGTGTACATAAATACCTAGCACACTATACACACACTGATACTGTATATACACACAACAAGCTAAACACACAGTATGTGCATGTGTACATAAATACCTAGCACACTATACACACACTGATACTGTATATACACACACAAGCTAAACACACAGTATGTGCATGTGTACATAAATACCTAGCACACTATACACACACTGATAAATACTGTATATACACACACAAGCTAAACACACAGAATGTGCAACGTGTACATAAATACCTAGCATACTATACACACACTGATACTGTATATACACACACAAGCTAAACACACAGTATGTGCACGTGTACATAAATAACTAGCAGACTATACACACACTGATAAATACTGTATATACACACACAAGCTAAACACACAGTATGTGCACGTGTACATAAATACCTAGCACACTATACACACACTGATAAATACTGTATATACACACACAAGCTAAACACACAGTATGTGCATGTGTACATAAATACCTAGCACACTATACACACACTGATAAATACTGTATATACACACACAAGCTAAACACAGTATGTGCACGTGTACATAAATACCTAGCACACTATACACACACTGATACTGTATATACACACACAAGATAAACACACAGTATGTGCACGTGTACATAAATACCTAGCACACTATACACACACTGATAAATACTGTATATACACACACAAGCTAAACACAGTATGTGCACGTGTACATAAATACCTAGCACACTATACACACACTGATACTGTATATACACACACAAGCTAAACACAGTATGTGCACGTGTACATAAATACCTAGCACACTATACACACACTGATAAATACTGTATATACACACACAAGATAAACACACAGTATGTGCACGTGTACATAAATACCTAGCACACTATACACACACTGATAAATACTGTATATACACACACAAGCTAAACACAGTATGTGCACGTGTACATAAATACCTAGCAGACTATACACACACTGATAAATACTGTATATACACACACAAGCTAAACACAGTATGTGCACGTGTACATAAATACCTAGCACACTATACACACACTGATAAATACTGTATATATACACACACAAGCTAAACACACAGTATATGCACGTGTACATAAATACCTAGCACACTATACACACAATGATAAATACTGTATATACACACACAAGCTAAACAAACAGTATGTGCACGTGTACATAAATACCTAGCACACTATAACACACACACTGATAAATACTGTATATACACACACACTGATAAATACTGTATATACACACACAAGCTAAACTCACAGTATGTGCACGTGTACATAAATTACCTAGCACACTATACACACACTGATAAATACTGTATATACACACACACCTGATAAATACTGTATATACACACACTGATAAATACTGTATATACACACACAAGCTAAACACACAGTATGTGCACGTGTACATAAATACCTAGCACACTATACACACACTGATAAATACTGTATATACACACACACTGATAAATACTGTATATACACACACAAGCTAAACACAGTATGTGCACGTGTACATAATTACCTAGCACACTATACCACACCACTGATACTGTATATACACACACAAGCTAAACACACAGTATGTGCACGTGTACATAAATACCTAGCACACTATACACACACTGATACTGTATATACACACACAAGCTAAACACAGTATGTGCACGTGTACATAAATACCTAGCAGACTATACACACACTGATAAATACTGTATATACACACACAAGCTAAACACAGTATGTGCACGTGTACATAAATACCTAGCACACCATACACACACTGATAAATACTGTATATACACACACAAGCTAAACACACAGTATGTGCACGTGTGCATAAATACCTAGCACACTATACACACACTGATAAATACTGTATATACACACACAAGCTAAACACAGTATGTGCACGTGTACATAAATACCTAGCAGACTATACACACACTGATAAATACTGTATATACACACACAAGCTAAACACACAGTATGTGCACGTGTACATAAATACCTAGCACACTATACACACACTGATAAATACTGTATATACACACACACTGATAAATACTGTATATACACACACACTGATAAATACTGTATATACACACACAAGCTAAACACACAGTATGTGCACGTGTACATAAATACCTAGCACACCATACAACACACTGATAAATACTGTATATACACACACAAGCTAAACACACAGTATGTGCACGTGTACATAATTACCTAGCATACTATACACACACTGATACTGTATATGCACACACAAGCTAAACACACAGTATGTGCACGTGTACATAAATACCTAGCAGACTATACAACACACTGATACTGTATATACACACACAAGCTAAACACACAGTATGTGCACGTGTACATAAATACCTAGCAGACTATACACACACTGATACTGTATATACACACACAAGCTAAACACACAGTATGTGCACGTGTACATAAATACCTAGCAGACTATACACACACTGATACTGTATATACACACACAAGCTAAACACACAGTATGTGCATGTGTACATAAATACCTAGCACACTATACACACACTGATACTGTATATACACACACAAGCTAAACACACAGTATGTGCACGAGTACATAAATACCTAGCACACTATACACACACTGATACTGTATATACACACACAAGCTAAACACACAGTATGTGCACGTGTACATAAATACCTAGCAGACTATACACACACTGATAAAACAGAATTTATGTTTACCTGATAAATTACTTTCTCCAACGGTGTGTCCGGTCCACGGCGTCATCCTTACTTGTGGGATATTCTCTTCCCCAACAGGAAATGGCAAAGAGCCCAGCAAAGCTGGTCACATGATCCCTCCTAGGCTCCGCCTACCCCAGTCATTCGACCGACGTTAAGGAGGAATATTTGCATAGGAGAAACCATATGAAACCGTGGTGACTGTAGTTAAAGAAAATAAATTATCAGACCTGATTAAAAAACCAGGGCGGGCCGTGGACCGGACACACCGTTGGAGAAAGTAATTTATCAGGTAAACATAAATTCTGTTTTCTCCAACATAGGTGTGTCCGGTCCACGGCGTCATCCTTACTTGTGGGAACCAATACCAAAGCTTTAGGACACGGATGAAGGGAGGGAGCAAATCAGGTCACCTAAATGGAAGGCACCACGGCTTGCAAAACCTTTCTCCCAAAAATAGCCTCAGAAGAAGCAAAAGTATCAAACTTGTAAAATTTGGTAAAAGTGTGCAGTGAAGACCAAGTCGCTGCCCTACATATCTGATCAACAGAAGCCTCGTTCTTGAAGGCCCTGTGGAAGCCACAGCCCTAGTGGAATGAGCTGTGATTCTTTCGGGAGGCTGCCGTCCGGCAGTCTCGTAAGCCAATCTGATGATGCTTTTAATCCAAAAAGAGAGAGAGGTAGAAGTTGCTTTTTGACCTCTCCTTTTACCGGAATAAACAACAAACAAGGAAGATGTTTGTCTAAAATCCTTTGTAGCATCTAAATAGAATTTTAGAGCGCGAACAACATCCAAATTGTGCAACAAACGTTCCTTCTTCGAAACTGGTTTCGGACACAGAGAAGGTACGATAATCTCCTGGTTAATGTTTTTGTTAGAAACAACTTTTGGAAGAAAACCAGGTTTAGTACGTAAAACCACCTTATCTGCATGGAACACCAGATAAGGAGGAGAACACTGCAGAGCAGATAATTCTGAAACTCTTCTAGCAGAAGAAATTGCAACCAAAAACAAAACTTTCCAAGATAATAACTTAATATCAACGGAATGTAAGGGTTCAAACGGAACCCCCTGAAGAACTGAAAGAACTAAGTTGAGACTCCAAGGAGGAGTCAAAGGTTTGTAAACAGGCTTGATTCTAACCAGAGCCTGACAAAGGCTTGAACATCTGGCACAGCTGCCAGCTTTTTGTGAAGTAACACAGACAAGGCAGAAATCTGTCCCTTCAGGGAACTTGCAGATAATCCTTTTTCCAATCCTTCTTGAAGGAAGGATAGAATCTTAGGAATCTTAACCTTGTCCCAAGGGAATCCTTTAGATTCACACCAACAGATATATTTTTTCCAAATTTTGTGGTAAATCTTTCTAGTTACAGGCTTTCTGGCCTGAACAAGAGTATCGATAACAGAATCTGAGAACCCTCGCTTCGATAAGATCAAGCGTTCAATCTCCAAGCAGTCAGCTGGAGTGAGACCAGATTCGGATGTTTCGAACGGACCTTGAACAAGAAGGTCTCGTCTCAAAGGTAGCTTCCATGGTGGAGCCGATGACATATTCACCAGATCTGCATACCAAGTCCTGCGTGGCCACGCAGGAGCTATCAAGATCACCGACGCCCTTTCCTGATTGATCCTGGCTACCAGCCTGGGGATGAGAGGAAACGGCGGGAATACATAAGCTAGTTTGAAGGTCCAAGGTGCTACTAGTGCATCCACTAGAGCCGCCTTGGGATCCCTGGATCTGGACCCGTAGCAAGGAACTTTGAAGTTCTGACGAGAGGCCATCAGATCCATGTCTGGAATGCCCCACAGTTGAGTGACTTGGGGCAAAGATTTCCGGATGGAGTTCCCACTCCCCCGGATGCAATGTCTGACGACTCAGAAAATCCGCTTCCCAATTTTCCACTCCTGGGATGTGGATAGCAGACAGGTGGCAGGAGTGAGACTCCGCCCATAGAATGATTTTGGTCACTTCTTCCATCGCCAGGGAACTCCTTGTTCCCCCCTGATGGTTGATGTACGCAACAGTTGTCATGTTGTCTGATTGAAACCGTATGAACTTGGCCCTCGCTAGCTGAGGCCAAGCCTTGAGAGCATTGAATATCGCTCTCAGTTCCAGAATATTTATCGGTAGAAGAGATTCTTCCCGAGACCAAAGACCCTGAGCTTTCAGGGATCCCCAGACCGCGCCCCAGCCCATCAGACTGGCGTCGGTCGTGACAATGACCCACTCTGGTCTGCGGAAGGTCATCCCTTGTGACAGGTTGTCCAGGGACAGCCACCAACGGAGTGAGTCTCTGGTCCTCTGATTTACTTGTATCCTCGGAGACAAGTTTGTATAGTCCCCATTCCACTGACTGAGCATGCACAGTTGTAATGGTCTTAGATGAATGCGCGCAAAAGGAACTATGTCCATTGCCGCTACCATCAAACCTATCACTTCCATGCACTGCGCTATGGAAGGAAGAGGAACGGAATGAAGTATCCGACAAGAGTCTAGAAGTTTTGTTTTTCTGGCCTCTGTCAGAAAAATCCTCATTTCTAAGGAGTCTATTATTGTCCCCAAGAAGGGAACCCTTGTTGACGGAGATAGAGAACTCTTTTCCACGTTCACTTTCCATCCGTGAGATCTGAGAAAGGCCAGGACAATGTCCGTGTGGAGCCTTTGCTTGAGGAAGGGACGGACGCTTGAATCAGAATGTCGTCCAAGTAAGGTACTACAGCAATGCCCCTTGGTCTTAGCACAGCTAGAAGGGGACCCTAGTACCTTTGTGAAAATCCTTGGAGCAGTGGCTAATCCGAAAGGAAGCGCCACGAACTGGTAATGCTTGTCCAGGAATGCGAACCTTAGGAACCGATGATGTTCCTTGTGGATAGGAATATGTAGATACGCATCCTTTAAATCCACCGTGGTCATGAATTGACCTTCCTGGATGGAAGGAAGAATTGTTCGAATGGTTTCCATTTTGAACGATGGAACCTTGAGAAACTTGTTTAAGATCTTGAGATCTAAGATTGGTCTGAACGTTCCCTCTTTTTTGGGAACTATGAACAGATTGGAGTAGAACCCCATCCCTTGTTCTCCTAATGGAACAGGATGAATCACTCCCATTTTTAACAGGTCTTCTACACAACGTAAGAATGCCTGTCTTTTTATGTGGTCTGAAGACAACTGAGACCTGTGGAACCTCCCCCTTGGGGGAAGCCCCTTGAATTCCAGAAGATAACCTTGGGAGACTATTTCTAGCGCCCAAGGATCCAGAACATCTCTTGCCCAAGCCCGAGCGAAGAGAGAGAGTCTGCCCCCCACCAGATCCGGTCCCGGATCGGGGGCCAACATTTCATGCTGTCTTGGTAGCAGTGGCAGGTTTCTTGGCCTGCTTTCCCTTGTTCCAGCCTTGCATTGGTCTCCAAGCTGGCTTGGCTTGAGAAGTATTACCCTCTTGCTTAGAGGACGTAGCACTTTGGGCTGGTCCGTTTCTACGAAAGGGACGAAAATTAGGTTTATTTTTGGCCTTGAAAGGCCGATCCTGAGGAAGGGCATGGCCCTTACCCCCAGTGATATCAGAGATAATCTCTTTCAAGTCAGGGCCAAACAGCGTTTTCCCCTTGAAAGGAATGTTAAGTAGCTTGTTCTTGGAAGACGCATCAGCTGACCAAGATTTCAACCAAAGCGCTCTGCGCGCCACAATAGCAAACCCAGAATTCTTAGCCGCTAACCTAGCCAATTGCAAAGTGGCGTCTAGGGTGAAAGAATTAGCCAATTTGAGAGCATTGATTCTGCCCATAATCTCCTCATAAGGAGGAGAATCACTATCGACCGCCTTTACCAGCTCATCGAACCAGAAACACGCGGCTGTAGTGACAGGGACAATGCATGAAATTGGTTGTAGAAGGTAACCCTGCTGAACAAACATCTTTTAAGTAAACCTTCTAATTTTTTATCCATAGGATCTTTGAAAGCACAACTATCTTCTATGGGTATAGTGGTGCGTTTGTTTAAAGTGGAAACCGCTCCCTCGACCTTGGGGACTGTCTGCCATAAGTCCTTTCTGGGGTCGACCATAGGAAACAATTTTTTAAATATGGGGGGAGGGACGAAAGGAATACCGGGCCTTTCCCATTCTTTATTTACAATGTCCGCCCACCCGCTTGGGTATAGGAAAAGCTTCTGGGAGCCCCGGGGACCTCTAGGAACTTGTCCATTTTACATAGTTTCTCTGGGATGACCAACTTGTCACAATCATCCAGAGTGGATAATACCTCCTTAAGCAGAATGCGGAGATGTTCCAACTTAAATTTAAACGTAATCACATCAGGTTCAGCTTGTTGAGAAATGTTCCCTGAATCAGTAATTTCTCCCTCAGACAAAACCTCCCTGGCCCCATCAGACTGTTTAGGGGCCCTTCAGAACCATTATTATCAGCGTCGTCATGCTCTTCAGTATCTAAAACAGAGCAGTCGCGCTTACGCTGATAAGTGTGCATTTTGGCTAAAATGTTTTTGACAGAATTATCCATTACAGCCGTTAATTGTTGCATAGTAAGGAGTATTGGCGCGCTAGATGTACTAGGGGCCTCCTGAGTGGGCAAGACTCGTGTAGACGAAGGAGGGAATGATGCAGTACCATGCTTACTCCCCTCACTTGAGGAATCATCTTGGGCATCATTGTCATTGTCACATAAATCACATTTATTTAAATAAATGAGAAGGAACTCTGGCTTCCCCACATTCAGAACACAGTCTATCTGGTTAGTTCAGACATGTTAAACAGGCATAAACTTGATAACAAAGTACAAAAAAACGTTTTAAAATAAAACCGTTACTGTCACTTTAAATTTTAAACTGAACACACTTTATTACTGCAATTGCGAAAAAATATGAAGGAATTGCTCAAAATTCACCAAAATTTCACCACAGTGTCTTAAAGCCTTAAAAGTATTGCACCCCAAATTTGGAAGCTTTAACCCTTAAAATAACGGAACCGGAGCCGTTTTTAACTTTGACCCCTTTACAGTCCCTGGTGTCTGCTTTGCTGAGACCCAAACAAGCCCAAAGGGGAATACGATACCAAATGACGCCTTCAGAAAGTCTTTTCTATGTATCAGAGCTCCTCACACATGCGACTGCATGTCATGCCTCTCAAAAACAAGTGCGCAACACCGGCGCGAAAATGAGGCTCTGCCTATGAAAGCCCCTAAAGAGAAAGGTGTCTAAAAAAGTGCCTGCCGATATAAACTCATCAAAATACCCAGATTAAATGATTCCTCAAGGCTAAATATGTGTTAATAATGAATCGATTTAGCCCAGAAAAAGTCTACAGTCTTAATAAGCCCTTGTGAAGCCCTTATTTACAATCTTAATAAACATGGCTTACCGGATCCCATAGGGAAAATGACAGCTTCCAGCATTACATCGTCTTGTTAGAATGTGTCATACCTCAAGCAGCAAGAGAGCTGCTCACTGTTCCCCCCAACTGAAGTTAATTCCTCTCAACAGTCCTGTGTGGAACAGCCATGGATTTTAGTAACGGTTGCTAAAATCATTTTCCTCATACAAACAGAAATCTTCATCTCTTTTCTGTTTCAGAGTAAATAGTACATACCAGCACTATTTTAAAATAACAAACTCTTGATTGAATAATAAAAACTACAGTTAAACACTAAAAAACTCTAAGCCATCTCCGTGGAGATGTTGCCTGTACAACGGCAAAGAGAATGACTGGGGGTAGGCGGGAGCCTAGGAGGGATCATGTGACCAGCTTTGCTGGGCTCTTTGCCATTTCCTGTTGGGGAAGAGAATATCCCACAAGTAAGGATGACGCCGTGGGACCGGACACACCTATGTTGGAGAAATACTGTATATACACACACAAGCTAAACACAGTATGTGCACGTGTACATAAATACCTAGCACACTATACACACACTGATAAATACTGTTTATACACACACAAGCTAAACACAGTATGTGCACGTGTACATAAATACCTAGCAGACTATACACACACTGATAAATACTGTATATACACACACAAGCTAAACACACAGTATGTGCACGTGTACATAAATACCTAGCACACTATACACACACTGATACTGTATATACACACACAAGCTAAACACACAGTATGTGCACGTGTACATAAATACCTAGCACACTATACACACACTGATAAATACTGTATATACACACACAAGCTAAACACAGTATGTGCACGTGTACATAAATACCTAGCACACCATACACACACTGATAAATACTGTATATACACACCACAAGCTAAACACACAGTATGTGCACGTGTACATAAATACCTAGCACCCTATACACACACTGATAAATACTGTATATACACACAAAAGCTAAACACAGTATGTGCACGTGTACATAAATACCTAGCACACTATACACACACTGATACTGTATATACACAGCACAAGCTAAACACACAGTATGTGCACGTGTACATAAATACCTAGCACACTATACACACACTGATACTGTATATACACACACAAGCTAAACACACAGTATGTGCACGTGTAACATAAATACCCAGCACACTATACACACACTGATACATGTATATACACACCACAAGCTAAACACAGTATGTGCACGTGTACATAAATACCTAGCACACTATACACACACTGATAAATACTGTATATAACACACACAAGCAAAAAACACAGTATGTGCACGTGTACATAATAACCTCGCAACACTATACACACACTGATACTGTATATACACACACACAAGCTAAACACACAGTATGTGCACGTGTACATAAATACCTAGCACACTATACACACACAGATACTGTCTATACACACTACAAGCTAAACACACAGTATGTGCACGTGTACATAAATACCTAGCACACTATACACACACTGATAAATACTGTATATACACACACAAGCTAAACACAGTATGTGCACGTGTACATAAATACCTAGCACACTATACACACACTGATAAATACTGTATATACACACACAAGCTAACACACAGTATGTGCACGTGTACATAATTACCTAGCACACTATACACACACTGATACTGTATATATACACACAAGGCCAAACACACAGTAATGTGCACG
>NC_069506.1:6997391-7004513 GCF_027579735.1 Bombina bombina | reverse complement strand
AGCTGTGCCAGATGTTCTAGCCTTTGTTCAGGCTCTGGTTAGAATCAAGCCTGTTTACAAAATTTTGACTCCTCCTTGGAGTCTCAACCTAGTTCTTTCAGTTCTTCAGGGGGTTCCGTTTGAACCCTTACATTCCGTTGATATTAAGTTATTATCTTGGAAAGTTTTGTTTTTGGTTGCAATTTCTTCTGCTAGAAGAGTTTCAGAATTATCTGCTCTGCAGTGTTCTTCTCCTTATCTGGTGTTCCATGCAGATAAGGTGGTTTTGCGTACTAAACCTGGTTTTCTTCCAAAAGTTGTTTCTAACAAAGACATTAACCAGGAGATAGTTGTGCCTTCTTTGTGTCCTAATCCAGTTTCAAAGAAGGAACGTTTGTTGCACAACTTGGATGTAGTTCGTGCTCTCAAATTTTACTTAGCAGCTACTAAGGTTTTCAGACAAACTTTGGCTTTGTTTGTTGTTTATTCTGGTAAACGGAGAGGTCAAAAAGCAACTTCTACCTCTCTCTCCTTCTGGATTAAAAGCATTATCCGATTGGCTTATGAGACTGCCGGACGGCAGCCTCCTGAAAGAATCACAGCTCACTCCACTAGGGCTGTGGCTTCCACATGGGCCTTCAAGAACGAGGCTTCTGTTGATCAGATATGTAAGGCAGCGACTTGGTCTTCACTGCACACTTTTTCTAAATTTTACAAATTTGATACTTTTGCTTCTTCTGAGGCTATTTTTGGGAGAAAGGTTTTGCAAGCCGTGGTGCCTTCCATTTAGGTGACCTGATTTGCTCCCTCCCTTCATCCGTGTCCTAAAGCTTTGGTATTGGTTCCCACAAGTAAGGATGACGCCGTGGACCGGACACACCTATGTTGGAGAAAACAGAATTTATGTTTACCTGATAAATTACTTTCTCCAACGGTGTGTCCGGTCCACGGCCCGCCCTGGTTTTTTTAATCAGGTCTGATAATTTATTTTCTTTAACTACAGTCACCACGGTAACATATGGTTTCTCCTATGCAAATATTCCTCCTTTACGTCGGTCGAATGACTGGGGTAGGCGGAGCCTAGGAGGGATCATGTGACCAGCTTTGCTGGGCTCTTTGCCATTTCCTGTTGGGGAAGAGAATATCCCACAAGTAAGGATGACGCCGTGGACCGGACACACCGTTGGAGAAAGTAATTTATCAGGTAAACATAAATTCTGTTTTCTCCTGTTAAGTGTAGTCAGTCCACGGGTCATCCATTACTTATGGGATTATATCTCCTCCCTAACAGGAAGTGCAAGAGGATCACCCAAGCAGAGCTGCCATATAGCTCCTCCCCTCTATGTCATACCCAGTCATTCTCTTGCACCTAACTAATAGATAGGACGTGTGAGAGGACTGTGGTGTGTTAAACTTAGTTTTTATTTCTTCAATCAAAAGTTTGTTATTTTAAACGGCACCGGAGTGTGTTGTTTTTTCTCAGGCAGCATTAGAAGAAGAATCTACCTGAGTTTGTCTATGATCTTAGCGGTCGTAACTAAGATCCACTTGCTGTTCTCGGCCATTCTGAGGAGTGAGGTAACTTCAGAACAGGGGATAGCATGCAGGGCCCACCTGCAAGGAGGTATGTGCAGTAAATTATTTTCTGAGGAATGGAATTGACTGAGAAAATACTGCTAATACCGATGTAATGTAAGTGCAGCCTTAAATGCAGTAGTAGCGACTGGTATCAGGCTGATATGTATGTATGTTTACACTGAGGTATTTCTGGGGAATGGAACTTCACTAAGAAAATACTGTATACATTTAAGTTATATTTGAGCCTGCACTGCAGTGAAAGCGACTAGCAGCAGGCTTATTAATAACACTTCATAACTTTCATTTTCAAAACGTTTACTGGCATGTTAATCGTTTTTTCTGAGGTACTTGGTGATAAAACTTTATGGGCATGATTTTTACCACATGGCTGTCGTTTGTTTCTGAATAAAAACAGTTTACTGAGCTTCCCCACTGTTGTAATATGAGTGGGAGGGGCCTATTTTAGCGCTTTATTGCGCAGTAAAAATTTAGTCACAGTCTTCCTATTTCTTCCTCCATGATCCAGGACGTCTCTACAGAGCCCAGGGGTCTCCAAAACTAGTTTTGAGGGAGGTAATCACTCACAGCAGACCTGTGACAGTGTGTTTTGACTGTGATAAAAACGTTAATTATTAAATCGTTATCCGTTTTTGGGTTTTAAGGGGTTAATCATCCATTTGCTGGTGGGTGCAATCCTTTGCTATCTTAATACATTTACTGTGAAAAATTGGTTGCTATAACTATTTTGGTTCATTGTTATTTCAACTGTGACAGCTTTTTGTGCTTCTTAAAGGCACAGTAGCGTTTTTTATATTGCTTGTAAATTTATTTAGAAAAGTATTTCCAAGCTTGCTAGTCTCATTGCTAGTTTGTTTAAACATGTCTGACACAGATGAATCTCTTTGTTCACTATGTTTAAAGGCCAATGTGGAGCCCAATAGAAATTTGTGTACTAATTCCATTGATGTTACTTTAAATAAAAGTCAATCTTTACATGTAAAGAAATTATCACCAGACAACGAGGGGGAAGTTATGCCTACTAATTCTCCTCACGTGTCAGTACCTTCGCCTCCCGCTCAGGAGGTGCGTGATATTGTGGCGCCAAGTACATCAGGGCGGCCCATACATATCACTTTGCAAGACATGGCTAATGTTATGACTGAAGTACTATCTAAATTGCCAGAATTTAGGGGTAAACGCGATCACTCTGGGGTAAGAACAGAGTGCGCTGATAATAATAGAGCCATGTCTGATACTGCGTCACAATTTGCAGAACATGAGGACGGAGAGCTTCATTCTGTGGGTGACGGCTCTGATCCAAGTAAACTGGACTCAGACATTTCAAATTTTTAATTTAAGCTTGAGAACCTCCGTGTATTACTAGGGGAGGTATTGGCGGCTCTGAATGATTGTAACACGGTTGCAATTCCAGAGAAAGTATGTAGGCTGGATAAATATTTTGCGGTACCGGCGTGTGCTGACGTTTTTCCTATACCTAAAAGGCTTACAGAGATTGTTAACAAGGAGTGGGATAGACCCGGTGTGCCTTTTTCACCCCCTCCTATATTTAGAAAAATGTTTCCAATAGACGCCACCACACGGGACTTATGGCAGACGGTCCCTAAGGTGGAGGGAGCAGTTTCTACTTTAGCTAAGCGTACCACTATCCCGGTGGAGGATAGCTGTGCTTTTTCAGATCCAATGGATAAAAAGTTAGAGGGTTACCTTAAGAAAATGTTTGTTCAGCAAGGTTTTATATTACAACCCCTTGCATGCATTGCGCCTGTCACGGCTGCGGCGGCATTCTGGTTTGAGTCTCTGGAAGAGACCCTTAGCACAGCTCCATTGGATGAGATTATAAACAAGCTTAAAGTCCTTAAGCTAGCTAATTCATTTATTTCTGATGCCGTAGTACACTTAACCAAACTTACGGCTAAGAACTCCGGATTCGCCATTCAAGCGCGTAGAGCGCTGTGGCTTAAATCCTGGTCAGCTGATGTGACTTCTAAATCTAAATTGCTTAATATTCCTTTCAAAGGGCAGACATTATTCGGGCCCGGTTTGAAAGAAATTATCGCTGACATTACTGGAGGTAAGGGCCATTCCCTGCCTCAAGACAGGGCCAAACCAAGGGCTAAACAGTCTAATTTTCGTGCCTTTCGTAACTTCAAGGCAGGAGCAGCATCAACTTCCTCCGCTCCAAGACAGGAAGGAACTGTTGCTCGCTACAGACAGGGCTGGAAACCTAACCAGTCCTGGAACAAGGGCAAGCAGGCCAGAAAACCTGCTGCTGCCCCTAAGACAGCATGAAGTGAGGGCCCCCGATCCGGAAACGGATCTAGTGGGGGGCAGACTTTCTCTCTTCGCCCAGGCTTGGGCAAGAGATGTCTAGGATCCCTGGGCGTTGGAGATCATATCTCAGGGATATCTTCTGGACTTCAAAGCTTCTCCTCCACAAGGGAGATTTCATCTTTCAAGGTTATCAGCAAACCAGATAAAGAAAGAGGCGTTTCTACGCTGTGTACAAGACCTCTTACTAATGGGAGTGATCCACCCAGTTCCGCGGTCGGAACACGGACAAGGGTTTTATTCAAATCTGTTTGTGGTTCCCAAAAAAGAGGGAACCTTCAGACCAATCTTGGACTTAAAGATCCTAAACAAATTCCTAAGAGTTCCATCGTTCAAAATGGAAACTATTCGAACTATCCTACCCATGATCCAAGAGGGTCAGTACATGACCACAGTGGATTTAAAGGATGCCTACCTTCACATACCGATTCACAAGGATCATTACCGGTATCTAAGGTTTGCCTTCCTAAACAGGCATTACCAGTTTGTAGCTCTTCCCTTCGGGTTAGCTACGGCTCCAAGAATCTTTACAAAGGTTCTGGGCTCTCTTCTGGCGGTACTAAGACCGCGAGGCATAGCGGTAGCTCCGTACCTAGACGACATTCTGATACAAGCGTCAAGTTTCCAAACTGCCAAGTCTCATACAGAGTTAGTTCTGGCATTTCTAAGGTCGCATGGGTGGAAGGTGAACGTAGAAAAGAGTTCTCTATTGCCACTCACAAGAGTTCCCTTCTTAGGGACTCTTATAGATTCTGTAGAAATGAAAATTTACCTGACGGAGGACAGGTTATCAAAACTTCTAAATGCTTGCCGTGTCCTTCATTCCATTCAACACCCGTCAGTGGCTCAGTGCATGGAGGTAATCGGCTTAATGGTAGCGGCAATGGACATAGTACCTTTTGCGCGCCTGCATCTCAGACCGCTGCAATTGTGCATGCTAAGTCAGTGGAATGGGGATTACTCAGATTTGTCCCCTCTGCTAAATCTGGATCAAGAGACCAGAGATTCTATGGTGGCTTTCTCTGCCACATCTGTCCAAGGGGATGCCCTTCCGCAGGCCAGATTGGACGATTGTAACAACAGACGCCAGCCTTCTAGGTTGGGGCGCAGTCTGGAATTCCCTGAAGGCTCAGGGATCATGGACCCAGGAGGAGAGACTCCTTCCAATAAACATTCTGGAATTAAGAGCAGTTCTCAATGCTCTTCTGGCTTGGCCTCAGATAGCAACTCTGAGGTTCATCAGGTTTCAGTCGGACAACATCACGACTGTGGCTTACATCAACCATCAGGGAGGAACAAGGAGTTCCCTAGCGATGATGGAAGTCTCAAAGATAATTCGCTGGGCAGAGTCTCACTCTTGCCACCTGTCAGCGATCCACATCCCAGGCGTGGAGAACTGGGAGGCGGATTTTCTAAGTCGCCAGACTTTTCATCCGGGGGAGTGGGAACTTCATCCGGAGGTGTTTGCCCAACTGCTTCATCATTGGGGCAAACCAGATCTGGATCTCATGGTGTCTCGCCAGAACGCCAAGCTTCCTTGTTATGGATCCAGGTCCAGGGACCCGGGAGCGGTACTGATAGATGCTCTGACAGCTCCTTGGGTCTTCAACATGGCTTATGTGTTTCCACCCTTCCCGATGCTTCTTCGATTGATTGCCAGGATCAAACAGGAGAGAGCATCGATGATTCTAATAGCGCCTGCGTGGCCACGCAGGACCTGGTATGCAGATCTAGTGGACATGTCGTCCTGTCCACCATGGTCTCTGCCTCTGAGACAGGACCTTCTGATTCAGGGTCCTTTCAAACATCCAAATCTAATTTCTCTGAGGCTGACTGCATGGAGATTGAACGCTTGATTCTATCAAAGCGGGGATTCTCGGAGTCAGTGATTGATACCTTAATACAGGCTAGGAAACCTGTTACCAGGAAAATTTACCATAAAATATGGCGTAAATACTTATATTGGTGCGAATCCAAGAGTTACTCATGAAGTAAGGTTAGGATTCCTAGGATATTGTCTTTTCTACAAGAAGGTTTAGAAAAGGGTTTATCTGCTAGTTCGTTAAAGGGACAGATCTCAGCTCTATCTATCCTTTTACACAAACGTCTGGCAGACGTTCCAGACGTTCAGGCTTTTTGTCAGGCTTTGGCTAGGATTAAGCCTGTGTTTAAGACTGTTGCTCCGCCGTGGAGCTTAAACTTAGTTCTTAACGTTCTGCAAGGTGTTCCGTTTGAACCCCTTCATTCCATTGATATCAAGCTGTTATCTTGGAAAGTTCTGTTTTTAATGGCTATTTCCTCGGCTCGAAGAGTCTCTGAGTTATCGGCCTTACATTGTGATTCTCCTTATCTGATTTTTCATTCAGATAAGGTAGTTCTGCGTACTAAACCTGGGTTCTTACCTAAGGTAGTCACTAACAAGAATATCAATCAAGAGATTGTTGTTCCTTCATTGTGCCCTAACCCTTCTTCAAAGAAGGAACGACTTCTGCACAATCTGGACGTCGTCCGTGCCCTGAAATTTTATTTGCAGGCAACTAAAGATTTTCGTCAAACTTCTTCCCTGTTTGTCGTTTATTCTGGACAGAAAAAGCTTCGGCTACCTCTCTCTCTTTTTGGCTTCGTTGCATAATACGTTTAGCCTATGAGACTGCTGGACAGCAGCCTCCTGAAAGGATTACGGCTCATTCTACTAGAGCTGTGGCTTCCACTTGGGCCTTTAAGAATGAGGCTTCTGTTCAACAGATTTGCAAGGCTGCGACTTGGTCTTCACTTCACACTTTTTCAAAATTTTACAAATTTGACACTTTTGCTTCTTCGGAGGCTGTTTTTGGGAGAAAGGTTCTACAGGCAGTGGTTCCTTCCGTGTAAAGATCCTGCCTGTCCCTCCCATCATCCGTGTACTTTTAGCTTTGGTATTGGTATCCCATAAGTAATGGATGACCCGTGGACTGACTACACTTAACAGGAGAAAACATAATTTATGCTTACCTGATAAATTCCTTTCTCCTGTAGTGTAGTCAGTCCACGGCCCGCCCTGTTTTTACGGCAGGTCTAAATTTTAAATTAAACTCCAGTCACCACTGCACCCTATAGTTTTCTCCTTTCTCGTTTGGTTTCGGTCGAATGACTGGGTATGACGTAGAGGGGAGGAGCTATATGGCAGCTCTGCTTGGGTGATCCTCTTGTACTTCCTGTTAGGGAGGAGATATAATC
>NC_069506.1:6974891-6992391 GCF_027579735.1 Bombina bombina | reverse complement strand
CCGCCTCTTGTAATCGCCCCGCCTGCCCGCCTCTTGTAATCGCCCCGCCTGCCCGCCTCTTGTAATCGCCCCGCCTGCCCGCCTCTTGTAATCGCCCCGCCTGCCCGCCTCTTGTAATCGCCCCGCCTGCCCGCCTCTTGTAATCGCCCCGCCTGCCAGCCTCTTGTAATCGCCCCGCCTGCCAGCCTCTTGTAATCGCCCCGCCTGCCCGCCTCTTGTAATCGCCCCGCCTGCCAGCCTCTTGTAATCGCCCCGCCTGCCCGCCTCTTGTAATCGCCCCGCCTGCCCGCCTCTTGTAATCGCCCCGCCTGCCCGGCTCTTGTAATCGCCCCGCCTGCCCGGCTCTTGTAATCGCCCCGCCTGCCCGGCTCTTGTAATTGCCAGGCTCAGCAGAACAGAGACGGCAGAACTCTCTGTCATCTCTTTAAATTGACTATTAAAATATAAGAAAAAATACTGCATCCTTATTTTGCATAACATGGCAGGAAATAGTGCTGCCATATAGTGTTCCAGACTTGTGCCGGCTCCTGAGCTTGTATTCCTGCTTTTCAACAAAAGATACAGAGAGAACAAATAACATTTGTTAATAGAAGTAAAGACATTACAGCTAGGGATGCACCAAAATTTTGGCCGCAGAAACGTTTTCGGCTGAAAATGTCATTTTCGTTTTTTGTTTTTTTTGCCTTTTATTTTCGGTAAAATTATTGTGTAGCATATTTCAAATTTGACGCCAGTCTAGAGCTGCTGTTTGAGTTCATTACTTGACTTACTGTTTTGTATATAATAATAGTTTTCTAGGACTATGCTTTATTTGGATAATTGGTTAAAAAAAAAAAACTTAAATCTGATTCTGTTACACAGAACTAAATACAGGTGGCCCTCGGTTTATAACGGTTCAATTTACACCGTTTCAGAATAACTACCTTTTTTTCCAGTCATGTGACTGCTATTGAAAAGCATTGAGAAGCAGTGCATTTATTAAAATAGCCAGTAGGTGGAGCTATCCGCTTGTGTTGCCGCAAAGCCAAGCAAGCTGAAATTAATCAGTTTTACCAGACCTGAGCTATCGAGCAGATTTCAAAGGAACAAGATCTTCCTGTCTATAAATCAATCCAGATTGGAATGCATAGATAGAACTGTTTGCAGAAAAATGCAAGTGAAGTCTGTGTTGTGTGATTATTTTATTAGGTTTATAATGCCTTTTAGCATTTAAATTCTTCATTTCAAAGCTTAAAAAATAGTGTATTAGGTGTTACTTATGACAATTTTGAGAGGGACCTGGAACCTATCTCCCTCACTTCCCATTGACTTACATTATAAACTGGGTTTCAATTTACAATGGTTTTGATTTACAACCATTCCTCCTGGAACCTAACCTCGGCGTAAACTGAAGTCTACCTGTACAGAATAATCGTTTCATTTTATTTCGATATGTGAATGTAATGTTAACGAAAGAAGTTAGGGTCCCAGTGGGACTAGTTTATCTTATGGAATCAAGGGTTAATATCTCCTGTCGGGGGGTTATTGAACAGGGGAGACTTTAACCCCTTGAGGACTGATGACGGTCCTAAACCGTCACGACTTAAAACGAGCAGCGCCAAAATACCGCTGTTACTATCTGCCAGGCATGTGAGGCAGATAGTAACAGTCAATTATGTTTGTGACAGTGTAACAATGTCACTATTGATACATTTTAAAAATATATATTTCTCCAACATAGGTGTGTCCGGTCCACGGCGTCATCCTTACTTGTGGGATATTCTCTTCCCCAACAGGAAATGGCAAAGAGCCCAGCAAAGCTGGTCACATGATCCCTCCTAGGCTCCGCCTACCCCAGTCATTCTCTTTGCCGTTGTACAGGCAACATCTCCACGGAGATGGCTTAGAGTTTTTTAGTGTTTAACTGTAGTTTTTATTATTCAATCAAGAGTTTGTTATTTTAAAATAGTGCTGGTATGTACTATTTACTCTGAAACAGAAAAGAGATGAAGATTTCTGTTTGTATGAGGAAAATGATTTTAGCAACCGTTACTAAAATCCATGGCTGTTCCACACAGGACTGTTGAGAGGAATTAACTTCAGTTGGGGGAACAGTGAGCAGTCTCTTGCTGCTTGAGGTATGACACATTCTAACAAGACGATGTAATGCTGGAAGCTGTCATTTTCCCTATGGGATCCGGTAAGCCATGTTTATTAAGATAGTAAATAAGGGCTTCACAAGGGCTTATTAAGACTGTAGACTTTTTCTGGGCTAAATCGATTCATATATTACACATATTTAGCCTTGAGGAATCATTTAATCTGGGTATTTTGGTAAAATTATATCGGCAGGCACTGTTTTAGACACCTTATTCTTTAGGGGCTTTCCCTAATCATAGGCAGAGCCTCATTTTCGCGCCGGTATTGCGCACTTGTTTTTGAGAGGCATGACATGCAGTCGCATGTGTGAGGAGCTCTGATACATAGAAAAGACTTTCTGAAGGCGTCATTTGGTATCGTATTCCCCTTTGGGCTTGGTTGGGTCTCAGCAAAGCAGATACCAGGGACTGTAAAGGGGTTAAAGTTAAAAACGGCTCCGGTTCCGTTATTTTAAGGGTTAAAGCTTCCAAATTTGGTGTGCAATACTTTTAAGGCTTTAAGACACTGTGGTGAAATTTTGGTGAATTTTGAACAATTCCTTCATATTTTTTCGCAATTGCAGTAATAAAGTGTGTTCAGTTTAAAATTTAAAGTGACAGTAACGGTTTTATTTTAAAACGTTTTTTGTACTTTGTTATCAAGTTTATGCCTGTTTAACATGTCTGAACTACCAGATAGACTGTGTTCTGAATGTGGGGAAGCCAGGGTTCCTTCTCATTTAAATAAATGTGATTTATGTGACAATGAAAATGATGCCCAAGATGATTCCTCAAGTGAGGGGAGTAAGCATGGTACTGCATCATTCCCTCCTTCGTCTACACGAGTCTTGCCCACTCAGGAGGCCCCTAGTACATCTAGCGCGCCAATACTCCTTACTATGCAACAATTAACGGCTGTAATGGATAATTCTATCAAAAACATTTTAGCCAAAATGCCCACTTATCAGCGTAAGCGCGACTGCTCTGTTTTAGATACTGAAGAGCATGACGACGCTGATGATAATGGTTCTGAAATGTCCCTACACCAGTCTGATGGGGCCAGGGAGGTTTTGTCTGAGGGAGAAATTTCAGATTCAGGGAAAATTTCTCAACAAGCTGAACCCGATGTGATTACATTTAAATTTAAGTTGGAACATCTCCGCGCTCTGCTTAAGGAGGTATTATCCACTCTGGATGATTGTGAGAATTTGATCATCCCAGAGAAACTATGTAAAATGGACAAGTTCCTAGAGGTCCCAGGGCTCCCAGAAGCTTTTCCTATACCCAAGCGGGTGGCGGACATTGTAAATAAAGAATGGGAAAGGCCCGGTATACCTTTCGTCCCTCCCCCCATATTTAAAAAATTGTTTCCTATGGTCGACCCCAGAAAGGACTTATGGCAGACAGTCCCCAAGGTCGAGGGAGCGGTTTCCACTTTAAACAAACGCACCACTATACCCATAGAAGATAGTTGTGCTTTCAAAGATCCTATGGATAAAAAATTAGAAGGTTTACTTAAAAAGATGTTTGTTCAGCAGGGTTACCGTCTACAACCAATTTCATGCATTGTCCCTGTCACTACAGCCGCGTGTTTCTGGTTCGATGAGCTAGTAAAGGCGGTCGATAGTGATTCTCCTCCTTATGAGGAGATTATGGACAGAATCCGTGCTCTCAAATTGGCTAATTCTTTCACCCTAGACGCCACTTTGCAATTGGCTAGGTTAGCGGCTAAGAATTCTGGGTTTGCTATTGTGGCGCGCAGAGCGCTTTGGTTGAAATCTTGGTCAGCTGATGCGTCTTCCAAGAACAAACTACTTAACATTCCTTTCAAGGGGAAAACGCTGTTTGGCCCTGACTTGAAAGAGATTATCTCTGATATCACTGGGGGTAAGGGCCACGCCCTTCCTCAGGATCGGTCTTTCAAGGCCAAAAATAAACCTAATTTTCGTCCCTTTCGTAGAAACGGACCAGCCCAAAGTGCTACGTCCTCTAAGCAAGAGGGTAATACTTCTCAAGCCAAGCCAGCTTGGAGACCAATGCAAGGCTGGAACAAGGGAAAGCAGGCCAAGAAACCTGCCACTGCTACCAAGACAGCATGAAATGTTGGCCCCCGATCCGGGACCGGATCTGGTGGGGGGCAGACTCTCTCTCTTCGCTCAGGCTTGGGCAAGAGATGTTCTGGATCCTTGGGCACTAGAAATAGTCTCCCAAGGTTATCTTCTGGAATTCAAGGGGCTTCCCCCAAGGGGGAGGTTCCACAGGTCTCAGTTGTCTTCAGACCACATAAATAGACAGGCATTCTTACATTGTGTAGAAGACCTGTTAAAAATGGGAGTGATTCATCCTGTTCCATTAGGAGAACAAGGGATGGGGTTCTACTCCAATCTGTTCATAGTTCCCAAAAAAGAGGGAACGTTCAGACCAATCTTAGATCTCAAGATCTTAAACAAGTTTCTCAAGGTTCCATCGTTCAAAATGGAAACCATTCGAACAATTCTTCCTTCCATCCAGGAAGGTCAATTCATGACCACGGTGGATTTAAAGGATGCGTATCTACATATTCCTATCCACAAGGAACATCATCGGTTCCTAAGGTTCGCATTCCTGGACAAGCATTACCAGTTCGTGGCGCTTCCTTTCGGATTAGCCACTGCTCCAAGGATTTTCACAAAGGTACTAGGGTCCCTTCTAGCGGTGCTAAGACCAAGGGGCATTGCAGTAGTACCTTACTTGGACGACATTCTGATTCAAGCGTCGTCCCTTCCTCAAGCAAAGGCTCACACGGACATAGTCCTGGCCTTTCTCAGATCTCACGGATGGAAAGTGAACGTGGAAAAGAGTTCTCTATCTCCGTCGACAAGAGTTCCCTTCTTGGGAACAATAATAGACTCCTTAGAAATGAGGATTTTTCTGACAGAGGCCAGAAAAACAAAACTTCTAAACTCTTGTCGGATACTTCATTCCGTTCCTCTTCCTTCCATAGCGCAGTGCATGGAAGTGATAGGTTTGATGGTAGCGGCAATGGACATAGTTCCTTTTGCGCGCATTCATCTAAGACCATTACAACTGTGTATGCTCAGTCAGTGGAATGGGGACTATACAGACTTGTCTCCGAAGATACAAGTAAATCAGAGGACCAGAGACTCACTCCGTTGGTGGCTGTCCCTGGACAACCTGTCACAAGGGATGACCTTCCGCAGACCAGAGTGGGTCATTGTCACGACCGACGCCAGTCTGATGGGCTGGGGCGCGGTCTGGGGATCCCTGAAAGCTCAGGGTCTTTGGTCTCGGGAAGAATCTCTTCTACCGATAAATATTCTGGAACTGAGAGCGATATTCAATGCTCTCAAGGCTTGGCCTCAGCTAGCGAGGGCCAAGTTCATACGGTTTCAATCAGACAACATGACGACTGTTGCGTACATCAACCATCAGGGGGGAACAAGGAGTTCCCTGGCGATGGAAGAAGTGACCAAAATCATTCAATGGGCGGAGACTCGCTCCTGCCACCTGTCTGCAATCCACATCCCAGGAGTGGAAAATTGGGAAGCGGATTTTCTGAGTCGTCAGACATTGCATCCGGGGGAGTGGGAACTCCATCCGGAAATCTTTGCCCAAATCACTCAACTGTGGGGCATTCCAGACATGGATCTGATGGCCTCTCGTCAGAACTTCAAGGTTCCTTGCTACGGGTCCAGATCCAGGGATCCCAAGGCGACTCTAGTAGATGCACTAGTAGCACCTTGGACCTTCAAACTAGCTTATGTATTCCCGCCGTTTCCTCTCATCCCCAGGCTGGTAGCCAGGATCAATCAGGAGAGGGCGTCGGTGATCTTGATAGCTCCTGCGTGGCCACGCAGGACTTGGTATGCAGATCTGGTGAATATGTCATCGGCTCCACCATGGAAGCTACCTTTGAGACGAGACCTTCTTGTTCAAGGTCCGTTCGAACATCCGAATCTGGTCTCACTCCAGCTGACTGCTTGGAGATTGAACGCTTGATCTTATCAAAGCGAGGGTTCTCAGATTCTGTTATTGATACTCTTGTTCAGGCCAGAAAGCCTGTAACTAGAAAAATTTACCACAAAATTTGGAAAAAATATATCTGTTGGTGTGAATCTAAAGGATTCCCTTGGGACAAGGTTAAGATTCCTAAGATTCTATCCTTCCTTCAAGAAGGATTGGAAAAAGGATTATCTGCAAGTTCCTTGAAGGGACAGATTTCTGCCTTGTCTGTGTTACTTCACAAAAAGCTGGCAGCTGTGCCAGATGTTCAAGCCTTTGTTCAGGCTCTGGTTAGAATCAAGCCTGTTTACAAACCTTTGACTCCTCCTTGGAGTCTCAACTTAGTTCTTTCAGTTCTTCAGGGGGTTCCGTTTGAACCCTTACATTCCGTTGATATTAAGTTATTATCTTGGAAAGTTTTGTTTTTGGTTGCAATTTCTTCTGCTAGAAGAGTTTCAGAATTATCTGCTCTGCAGTGTTCTCCTCCTTATCTGGTGTTCCATGCAGATAAGGTGGTTTTACGTACTAAACCTGGTTTTCTTCCAAAAGTTGTTTCTAACAAAAACATTAACCAGGAGATAGTCGTGCCTTCTCTGTGTCCGAAACCAGTTTCGAAGAAGGAACGTTTGTTGCACAATTTGGATGTTGTTCGCGCTCTAAAATTCTATTTAGATGCTACAAAGGATTTTAGACAAATATCTTCCTTGTTTGTTGTTTATTCTGGTAAAAGGAGAGGTCAAAAAGCAACTTCTACCTCTCTCTCTTTTTGGATTAAAAGCATCATCAGATTGGCTTACGAGACTGCCGGACGGCAGCCTCCTGAAAGAATCACAGCTCATTCCACTAGGGCTGTGGCTTCCACATGGGCCTTCAAGAACGAGGCTTCTGTTGATCAGATATGTAGGGCAGCGACTTGGTCTTCACTGCACACTTTTACCAAATTTTACAAGTTTGATACTTTTGCTTCTTCTGAGGCTATTTTTGGGAGAAAGGTTTTGCAAGCCGTGGTGCCTTCCATTTAGGTGACCTGATTTGCTCCCTCCCTTCATCCGTGTCCTAAAGCTTTGGTATTGGTTCCCACAAGTAAGGATGACGCCGTGGACCGGACACACCTATGTTGGAGAAAACAGAATTTATGTTTACCTGATAAATTACTTTCTCCAACGGTGTGTCCGGTCCACGGCCCGCCCTGGTTTTTTAATCAGGTCTGATAATTTATTTTCTTTAACTACAGTCACCACGGTATCATATGGTTTCTCCTATGCAAATATTCCTCCTTAACGTCGGTCGAATGACTGGGGTAGGCGGAGCCTAGGAGGGATCATGTGACCAGCTTTGCTGGGCTCTTTGCCATTTCCTGTTGGGGAAGAGAATATCCCACAAGTAAGGATGACGCCGTGGACCGGACACACCGTTGGAGAAACTAATTTATCAGGTAAACATAAATTCTGTTTTTGAAACAGCAATGTCCTACTTGTACTTATAGCCCTATAACTTGTAAAAAAGCATGTAACACTGGGTGTTTTTAAACTCAGGACAACATTTTGAATCTATTTAGCAGTTTTTTCATTAGCTTTTGTAGATGAATAAAAGATTTTTCAAGTAAGTCAAAAAACATGGGTTTTTTTTAAATTTGTCACCATATTTTATTATTTTTTTATATGACATGATACAAATAATGGTATGAAAAGAAAGCCCCTCTTGTCCTGAAAATTACAGCTAAACACAAACACCACAAAAGTGTTAAAACAGCCCTGGTCCTTAAGGGGTTTATCATGTTTTTGTTATATGATTCTATCTGCTAATGTGTAGTGATGCTTGGGCTCATAGCTTTAAGGAACATAACGGCTTTCTCGTCAGACTGCGCAGTCTTTTTGGATTGGCGTGCCTTTTTTGCTGAATTACATGGTGCACCGCGTGACCGGGTGTGGTCACGTTGTTATTCCATTTCCGTACTCTGAGTGACAACGGAGAGAGTCTGTTCGTTGTCTGGTTTACAGGAGGTGGTGAGTGCCCCAGCCATTGGGGGTGTAAGGTGCCGTTCAGTTTTTGCCCATATTTGCAATCCAGTTTATGGAGGATTCTGATTTTTAGACACGGACATCTCCAACTCTGAGTATACGTCTTGTGAGGAGTATGAAATGGCCCGGGTTATCTATGCCCATCAGTTATGTTCCAATTGCCGTGCTAGAGTACTCTCTTCCCCCGATTCAGGGAGCGTAGAGTGCGTTGAGCCATCCGCCCCTGAGGATTCCATGTCCAGTGAGGCGCGTTCCCCAGAACCTTCTTTTGTTACACAAGCAGGTGTCCCAATGGCCGTTACTCCTCCGGAAGGCGACTTGTTTCCTCCAGAGGTTACTGCACGGTTCCGCATTGGCCATATCTATGGCGCTAGCACATTTATATCTCCCAAGAGAAGTATTTTTAAGATACTGTCCGTGTTCTGTTAACCAGGGTCCGTCGAGCGTGAGATCGCCTGAGTCTGTTTGAGCTTCTGGGGAAGTGATGGCCTCTGAGGCTTCAGGGGCCCCTACTTCGGGGCCGGGGTCGTCCATCGACCCGGCGGAGGAACATTTTGCCTTCCTTTATTGACTGGCACATCTTTGTGTACTACTAAGGCATGTTTTGGCGGTGCTGGAAGATTCCGGTCCTACTGGGCCGAGGGATCCTCGGTCCTCTGTGTCGTATGGCAAGCTGGGTTAGACATATGGGGATGAAGCCAATCTCCTTGACGTCTCATTTTTTCTTTTCTTTAAGTATCTGTTCCAGTTCTGAGCTTAGGAGAATGGGGCCCCTGAACGGCTGGTCCTGTTAGCGTGCCTATTCTCCTTGAGCGTTCACCCATGGGTGCTGCCTTCTTTTATTTGATCCGGATAGGATGTGTTTAATTTGTTTTAGAAGCTCATGTCTGTTATAATTTTTGGTAACTTTTATTCTCTGGTACTGATACTTGTGATTTTGTGGTCGCGTAGGCACTTCCTCGGAAGTTGGGCAGTGCTATATAATGACAGTTTTTTTTTTAGTATGTTGTACGCTCTCTTATTGGGAGCGCAGGGGTTGGGGTTAGTCCCTTTTGCTTTGTCCCCGGCATTTTACCCTGGTTGACTTGTCTGGGCAGGCGTTGTGAGGCTCCCACCGCTTTTCCTGTGTGGTACAGGATTTTCCTGGAGACATTATAGTCTTCTCATCCTAAGGGCTTGTTTGGAGCCTGTCCTTTGTAAACATGTGGTCTTAGAGGGGGGTGTTACCCCTTTGACTCTCTAAGAGATCTAGCTCTCTGGGTTTGCAAGCCGAGGCTCCTGGAATCAGACACACCTCAGGGTGCTGGTTGCCCTCTTCTTAGGCCTGTCCAGATGTCTCTATAGGCTCTATGGTCTGAATCTATTTCAAGCGTCCAATGTCCAGGGACATTGGAATGTGGGATGCACTATGTGGGATGCACTTCCTAGGGTGCACTCCTCCGTATTCGGTGCCTTAATGGTGCCTCAGGGGGTTAGAATCGTGACTGGTCTCGGATTCTGGGAATTTGGCTTATGGCCATATCTCTTGTCTGAGATTCGATGTCCGGATCTGGATTGGTCCTGGGCGGTTCGGTTTCAAAACTTTTGGTTTTGGAACATACGCATGTCCCTTCAGGGGAGATTTGATAACTGCCTAAGGGTTAGTTTTGCTGCCTCTCAGACGGGATCTTACAGTTGTTGTCAGGGGTAGCTATTGCTCCTTGATGTGGGCTCGTGGTTGTTTGTTTCAACTGAGCTGTCGGTAGGCTGATTTGGTCTTTTATCAATTGTTTTTTTACCATTTCTCTCATCTCTTCTCCATGCCTATGGCTCGGGAAGCGGTTCCTTTGCGTTTGCACTCTTTCGAGGAGGTTTTTAAAATACAGTATGCATGAAGCCGTAGAGGTCCTTCTTTTCTCGTTTTACGAGTGGTTCTGCCCTTCCTTGTGTGCAAGAGGTCTTGGGACTGGATTCTGGTATTGGGACGCTGTAGTTCAGTGTCCTATCTCCCTTGGTTGGGAGTGGTCCTTCTTTGGAAGAGAGCTGTGTAGGGGTTTTGGAACCCGAGCACGTAGTATTCTGCCTTGGCTTGTGGTAGCAAGCAAGATTAAATAATGGGAGTTGTTCTCCCATGGGCTTGTTCCCTTTCGGCCCCTCCTTTTTCCTCTGAGGTGTGGTTTGGAGAATTTTGTATTCGGACATCGCCAATCCTTTTGGACTGGGTCCGTTACCTCGGAGTGGGGGTCGGGGATCTGGCTGCTCTGTTGAGTCTTGACCGTGTACTTCCAGTGGCTGTGATGTGGCCTAGAGGATACCTACCCTGCCTAGTAGTTGAAGGCTTGGAGTTTGAAGCCTGCTGTGGCAGCTTTCTAACCTGTTTTCTGCCTTCGGTGGGGGGTTCACGGTGTTTCATCCCTCCACTGGTTCCATAGGCTGCTGGTAGTGGATGTTCTTCTAAGGTCTGGATTTTTTCCTGGACGAAAGTTGATTTCTGGTCCTTGTCCTTCTAGGGAGTTCATTTCCCTGGGCGTTTAGCAACCTTGGGTTCGCTTTAGTCGTTTTGAGTTTTTTTTTTAACTTAGTTGGTGGTCCTTTTAGATATCTTATGGTCCATTTTTTTTCCCCTATGGGGTAGCTGAAGGTTCTCTTCCTTCGGGTCGGGGATTAGTTCTGTGTGATCAGAAAGCCTGCGGGATTGGCTCCTTAGGTTTTTTTTTGTGCTCAATGGGTCTAGGGATCCGAGTTGGCTCTAACACGGCTTTGTAGGTTGTTTAACTGATGGGCAGTTACTTGGTCCTTCAGGTTTTTAACCCCTTGTTTCTAAGCATTACAGTTTTTTATTGGGTGTTGTGTAATTTCAGGCTGTGGTGCCCTTCGAAAGGGGCCACATTTGTGCCCGCCATTTTGTAAGCTTGGGTATTGTTTTCCAAAAAGTAATGAATGCAGCTGTGGACTCTTCCCTTTTAAGAAGAAAAACTTAAATTATGCTTACCTGATCATTTTCTTTTCTTCTGACGGGAAGAGTCCACAGCTCCCCGTCCGTGTTTTACCTATGGGGCGGCCGTATTTTAGTTTCTATTCTTCTGACACCTTTTTCACCCTGATATTTCTCCTACTGTTCCTTGTTCCCTTAGCAGAATTACTGGGGGATGAGGGAAGTGGGGGGAGGCATTTAAGCCTTTGGCAGGGGTGTCTTTGCCTCCTCCTGGTGGCCAAGTTTTGAATTCACAAAAGTAATGAATGCAGCTGTAGACTCTTCCCGTCAGAAGAAAAGAAAATTATCAGGTAAGCATAATTTGTTTTTCTTTCATGATTCAGATAGAGCAGCAATTTTAAGCAACTTTCTAATTTACTCCTATTATCAAATTTTCTTCTTTCTCTTGGTATCTTTATTTGAAAAGCAAGAATGTAAGTTTAGATGCTGGCCCATTTTTAGTGAACAACCTGGGTTGTTCTTGCTGATTGGTGGATAAATTCACCCACCAATAAACAAGTGCTGTCCAGAGAACTGAACCAAAAATTGTCTGGCTGTCTATTTTTCAGGAACCCAAGGATCTTCTCTTCTATCCAGATAGGCCTGAGAAGGGGGTTATCAGTTAGGCCCCTCAAGGGTTTAGTGCTTGTCCTTCTGATGTTCAAGCGTCTGGCGGATGTACTGGATTATTTCTGTTTAGGTCCTGGTCGAATTCAAGACCATGTTTTGGTTGTTTCGGACAAATTGTATTCAGTAACTTTTTGTTCTTTCTTCTTGTTTTAATCCTTTGTTGTGCAGGTTCTTGGATTTTATCTGCAGGCTACAAAGGACCTTGTCAGTCTTCTGTATTTGTTGTTTTTCTGGATAGACGAAGGCCAGAAAGCCTCTGCCCCTTCTTTTTCTCTCTGGTTGAGAGGTGTTTAGGCTTTATGGGTTTGCTGGTAAGCAGCTTCCTGAGAGAATTACAGCTCTTTCCATTAAGGTGTTTTTTTCTCTTTTGGCCTTCAAGTAAGAGGCCTCTGTAGAATACGACTGGGCCTTCTTTCTTCTTTTTTTCTAAAGTCTATGATTTTTTCTCAGCTGAGGCTCATTTGGGAGAAGGGTTCTTCAAGCGGTGATGCCTTCTGTTTAGGTTCCCTGTCTTGTACCTCCCTTATCTGTCCTCTAGCTTGGGTATTGATTCCCAATAGTAATTATGATGATCCGTGGACTCATCGTGTCATTAGAAAGAAAACATAATTTATGCTTACCTGATAAATGTATTGATTTCTTGACACGATGAGTCCACGGCCCGCCCTGTTTATTCAGACAGGTTTTTGTTGTATTATAAACCTCAGGCACCTCTGTACCTTATATTACTTCCTTTCTCATTTCCCTTTGGTCGAATGACTGGGGGTTGTGGGTAAGGGGAGTGGTATTTAACAGCTTTGCTGTGGTGCTCTTTGCCTCCTCCTGCTGGCCAGGAGTGATATTCCCAATAGTAATTTTGATGATCCGTGGACTCACTGTGTCAGGAAAGAAATACATTTATCAGGTAAGCATAAATTATGTTTTTTGTCCCATTTTAGTGTGTTACTTTCAATAATAGTGTGGTTATTGTATTGGCAAGTTTTCAATTCAGATTCATTCATTAAATAGTCTAATTATGCAAAAAAAAAAAAAAAAAATTAAAATAATTTGGAAAAAAAAATACATTTTCGGTCAAGTGAATCCTGGATTTTCGGGTTCGGTTTCGGTCCAGAATTTCCATTTCGGTGCATCACTAATTGCAGCATTTCCTTTTTTCAATTTATTATTAATAGCTTCTGTAAATTGTATGCTAAATATGAGCTTTTCCTTCACACCGCAGTATTCAGAGCAGCCAATCACATCCTGGTGCTAGTGTACTTGATTAGGAAACGATTTATCTGTGTGTGAGTGGTGTAGAATTACACTTCTGTATTCTTTTTTTCCTACCTGACGCCATTTACCAGTGTTTAGTGCTTAGAGACAATTTGTTGATCTGTTGCATGTCTCTGTAACTGAATTGTTTCTCAGCTACAAAAGATAACGCCATTGATCCGTGGGATTTATTTCTTCTATTATTATTTACAAATCTTCACTTTTCTGAGCATTGTTTAATTTATTTCATGTTTGCAATCAAAACACCCCCCGTGTGGGATTATGTATAACAATTCTGGTGGAACAGTGATGTAACGTTGGGTTATTTTGCTTGTGAAGCTGTAAAGGGAAATCTTCCTATCACTTAGTAAATAATAGCTTAAAAGGAGACACTGTACAGGTGCATTCCCTGCAATACAGACCTGACCCTGCAACATGCTAAAAAACGATTGCTTGATCAGTGCAGGAGCTCATGTGTAGCTGCATTTTGCAATGCAGTGATTAGTTTCTGATGCCTTAATTTCATGCGTCTTGTATGGTAGATTAATATCTAGTTGTAACAGTTTTCCCTCTGTAGATCTTTATTTCCAGTGCTTGGATTTTTTTCTCTTTTTATTGGTTCTGTAGTGTTTGTTTATTTCTTTTTGTCTTTTATTTTTTGTTTTCAGATTGTGAACATTTAATCAGAAGGATGCTGGTTCTGGAGCCGGTGAAACGTCTTTCAATTGCGCAGATTAAGGAGCATAAGTGGATGCTTGCTGAAGTTCCTGTGCACAGACCTATTCTGTACTCGCAGGGTCAGGAAAAAGAGACATCTCTTGGTGAATATAATGAGCAGGTTCTAAGGCTCATGCACAGCCTGGGGATAGACCAGCAAAAAACCATAGAGGTGAGGATAGGAACGCAAAACAGCATTAAAATATTTTATATATGCACAGTATACTGTATATCAGTAATTAAGTGCCACATTACAAAAGGTCTGCACACACAATAAATGTTTATATATGCACAGTATATATCAGTAATTAAGTGCCACATTACAAAAGGTCTGCACACACAATAAATGTTTATATATGCACAGTATATATCAGTAATTAAGTGCCACATTACAAAAGGTCTGCACACACAATAAATGTTTATATATGCACAGTATATATCAGTAATTAAGTGCCACATTACAAAAGGTCTGCACAGATAATAAATGTTTATATATGCACAGTATATATCAGTAATTAAATGCCGCATTACATAAGGTCTACACACACAATAAATGTTTATATATGCACAGTATATATCAGTAATTAAGTGCCACATTACAAAAGGTCTGCACAGATAATAAATGTTTATATATGCACAGTATATATCAGTAATTAAATGCTACATTACAAAAGGTCTGCACACACAATAAATGTTTATATATGCACAGTATATATCAGTAATTAAGTGCTGCATTACATAAGGTCTGCACACACAATAAATGTTTATATATGTACAGTATATATCAGTAATTATGTGCTACATTACACAAGGTCTGCACACACAATAAATGTTTATATATGCACAGTATATATCAGTAATTAAGTGCCACATTACATAAGGTCTGCACACACAATAAATGTTTATATATGCACAGTATATATCAGTAATTAAGTGCTGTATTACATAAGGTCTGCACACACACAATAAATGTTTATATATGCACAATATATATCAGTAATTAATGTTACATTACATAAGGTCTGCACACACAATAAATGTTTATATATGCACAGTATATATCAGTAATTATATGTCACATTACATAAGATCTGCACACACAATAAATGTTTATATATGCACAGTATATATCAGTAATTACAGTAAGTGCTGTATTACATAAGGTCTGCACACACACAATAAATGTTTATATATGCACAGTATATATCAGTAATTAAGTGCAGCATTACATAAGGTCTGCTCACATAATAAATGTTTATATATGCACAGTATATATCAGTAATTAAGCACTGCATTACATAAGGTCTGCACACACAATAAATGTTTATATATGCACAGTATATATCAGTAATTAAGTGCTGCATTACAAAAGGTCTGCACACACAATAAATGTTTATATATGCACAGTATATATCAGTAATTAAGTGCCGCATTACATAAGGTCTGCACACACAATAAATGTTTATATATGCACAGTATATATCATTAAGTGCTGCATTACATACGGTCTGCACACACAATAAATGTTTATATATGCACAGTATATATCAGTTATTAAGTGCTACATTACATAAGGTCTGCACACACAATAAATGTTTATATATGCACAGTATATATCAGTAATTAAGTGCTGTATTACATAAGGTCTGCACACAATACATGTTTATATATGCACAGTATATATCAGTAATTAAGTGCTACATTACATACGGTCTGCACACACAATAAATGTTTATATATGCACAGTATATATCAGTAATTAAGTGCTGTATTACATAAGGTCTGCACACACAATAAATGTTTATATATGCACAGTATATATCAGTAATTAAGTGCTGTATTACATAAGGTCTGCACACACAATAAATGTTTATATATGCACAGTATATATCAGTAATTAAGTGCTGCATTACATAAGGTCTGCACACACAATACATGTTTATATATGCACAGTATATATCAGTAATTAAGTGCTGCATTACATAAGGTCTGCACACACAATAAATTTTTATATATGCACAGTATATATCAGTAATTAAGTGCTGCATTACAAAAGGTCTGCACACACAATAAATGTTTATATATGCACAGTATATATCAGTAATTAAGTGCCGCATTACATAAGGTCTGCACACACAATAAATGTTTATATATGCACAGTATATATCAGTAATTAAGTGCTACATTACATAAGGTCTGCACACACAATAAATGTTTATATATGCACAGTATATATCAGTAATTATATGTCACATTACATAAGGTCTGCACACACAATAAATGTTTATATATGCACAGTATATATCAGTAATTAAGCGCTGCATTACATAAGGTCTGCACACACAATAAATGTTTATATATGCACAGTATATATCAGTAATTAATTGCTGCATTACAATAGGTCTGCACACACAAATGTTTATATATGCACAGTATATATCAGTAATTAAGTGCAGCATTACATAAGGTTTGCACACACAATAAATGTTTATATATGTACAGTATATATCAGTAATTAAGTGCCACATTACATAAGGTCTGCACACACAATAAATGTTTATACATGCACAGTATATATCAGTAATTAAGTGCTACATTACATAAGGTCTGCACACACAATAAATGTTTATATATGCACAGTATATATCAGTAATTAACTGCTGCATTACATAAGGTCTACACAAACAATCAATGTTTATATATGCACAGTATATATCAGTAATTAAGTGCCGCATTACATAAGGTCTGCACACACAATAATGCTTATATATGCACAGTATATATCAGTAATTAAGTGCTGCATTACATAAGGTCTGCACACACAATAAATGTTTATATATGCACAGTATATATCAGTAAATAACTGCTGCATTACATAAGGTCTACACAAACAATCAATGTTTATATATGCACAGTATATATCAGTAATTAAGTGCCGCATTACATAAGGTCTGCACACACAATAAATGTCTATATATGCACAGTATATATCAGTAATTAAGTGTCACATTACTATAGGTCTGCACACACAATAAATGTTTATATATGCACAGTATATATCAGTAATTAAGTGCCGCATTACATAAGGTCTGCACACACAATAAATGTTTATATATGCACAGTATATATCAGTAATTAAGTGCTACATTACATAAGGTCTGCACACACAATAAATGTTTATATATGCACAGTATATATCAGTTATTAAGTGCTGCATTACATAAGGTCTGCACACACAATAAATGTTTATATATGCACAGTATATATCAGTAATTAAGTGCTGCATTACATAAGGTCTGCACACACAATAAATGTTTATATATGCACAGTCTATATCAGTAATTAAGTGCTACATTACATAAGGTCTGCACACACAATAAATGTTTATATATGCACAGTATATATCAGTAATTATATGTCACATTACATAAGGTCTGCACACACAATAAATGTTTATATATGCACAGTATATATCAGTAATTAACTGCTGCATTACATAAGGTCTGCACACACAATAAATGTTTATATATGCACAGTATATATGAGTAATTAAGTGACGCATTACATAAGGTCTGCACACACAATAAATGTTTATATATGCACAGTATATATCAGTAATTAAGTGCTGCATTACAAAAGATCTGTACACACAATAAATGTTTATATATGCACAGTATATATCAGGAATTAAGTGCCACATTACAAAAGGTCTGCACACATAATAAATGTTTATATATGCACAGTATATATCTGTAATTAAGTGCTGCATTACATAAGGTCTGCACACACAATAAATGTTTTATATATGC
>NC_069506.1:6962391-6967391 GCF_027579735.1 Bombina bombina | reverse complement strand
ATCAATTTTGCTTTATATATATGTTGTTTTTTCTCTTACATATTGCAAGATGTCTCACGTTGCATCTGAGTCAGAAGATACTACAGGAAAATCGCTGTCAAGTGCTGAATCTACCAAAGCTAAGTGTATCTGCTGTAAACTTTTGGTAGCTATTCCTCCAGCTGTTTGTATTGATTGTCATGACAAACTTGTTAAAGCAGATAATATTTCCTTTAGTAAAGTACCATTGCCTGTTGCAGTTCCTTCAACATCTAAGGTGCAGAATGTTCCTGATAATATAAGAGATTTTGTTTCTGAATCCATAAAGAAGGCTATGTCTGTTATTTCTCCTTCTAGTAAACATAAAAAATCTTTTAAAACTTCTCTCCCTACAGATGAATTTTTAACTGAACATCATCATTCTGATTCTGATGATTCCTCTGGTTCAGAGGATTCTGTCTCAGAGGTTGATGCTGATAAATCTTCATATTTATTTAAAATGGAATTTATTCGTTCTTTACTTAAAGAAGTCCTAATTGCTTTAGAAATAGAGGATTCTGGTCCTCTTGATACTAAATCTAAACGTTTAAATAAGGTTTTTAAAACTCCTGTAGTTATTCCAGAAGTTTTTCCTGTCCCTGATGCTATTTCTGCAGTAATTTCCAAAGAATGGGATAATTTGGGTAATTCATTTACTCCTTCTAAACGTTTTAAGCAATTATATCCTGTGCCGCCTGACAGATTAGAATTTTGGGACAAGATCCCTAAAGTTGATGGGGCTATTTCTACCCTTGCTAAACGTACTACTATTCCTACGTCAGATGGTACTTCGTTTAAGGATCCTCTAGATAGGAAAATGGAGTCCTTTCTAAGAAAAGCTTATCTGTGTTCAGGTAATCTTCTTAGACCTGCTATATCTTTGGCTGATGTTGCTGCAGCTTCAACTTTTTGGTTGGAAACTTTAGCGCAACAAGTAACACATCGTGATTCTCATGATATTATTATTATTCTTCAACATGCTAATAATTTTATCTGTGATGCCATTTTTGATATCAGAGTTGATGTCAGGTTTATGTCTCTAGCTATTTTAGCTAGAAGAGCTTTATGGCTTAAAACTTGGAATGCTGATATGGCTTCTAAATCAACTTTACTTTCCTTTTCTTTCCAGGGTAACAAATTATTTGGTTCTCAGTTGGATTCCATTATTTCAACTGTTACTGGTGGGAAAGGAACTTTTTTACCACAGGATAAAAAATCTAAAGGTAAAAACAGGGCTAATAATCGTTTTCGTTCCTTTCGTTTCAACAAAGAACAAAAGCCTGATCCTTCATCCTCAGGAGCAGTTTCAGTTTGGAGACCATCTCCAGTCTGGAATAAATCCAAGCCAGCTAGAAAGGCAAAGCCTGCTTCTAAGTCCACATGAAGGTGCGGCCCTCATTCCAGCTCAGCTGGTAGGGGGCAGGTTACGTTTTTTCAAAGAAATTTGGGTCAATTCTGTTCACAATCTTTGGATTCAGAGCATTGTTTCAGAAGGGTACAGAATTTGTTTCAAGTTGAGACCTCCTGCAAAGAGATTTTTTCTTTCCCGTGTCCCAGTAAATCCAGTAAAAGCTCAAGCATTTCTGAAATGTGTTTCAGATCTAGAGTTGGCTGGAGTAATTATGCCAGTTCCAGTTTCGGAACAGGGGATGGGGTTTTATTCAAATCTCTTCATTGTACCAAAGAAGGAGAATTCCTTCAGACCAGTTCTGGATCTAAAAATATTGAATCGTTATGTAAGGATACCAACGTTCAAGATGGTAACTGTAAGGACTATCTTACCTTTTGTTCAGCAAGGGAATTATATGTCCACAATAGATTTACAGGATGCATATCTGCATATTCCGATTCATCCAGATCACTATCAGTTTCTGAGATTCTCTTTCCTAGACAAGCATTACCAGTTTGTGGCTCTGCCGTTTGGCCTAGCTACAGCTCCAAGAATTTTTACAAAGGTTCTCGGTGCCCTGCTGTCTGTAATCAGAGAACAGGGTATTGTGGTATTTCCTTATTTGGACGATATCTTGGTACTTGCTCAGTCTTTACATTTAGCAGAATCTCATACGAATCGACTTGTGTTGTTTCTTCAAGATCATGGTTGGAGGATCAATTTACCAAAAAGTTCTTTGATTCCTCAGACAACGGTAACCTTTCTGGGTTTCC
Source organism: Bombina bombina (assembly GCF_027579735.1). Taxonomy (NCBI): domain Eukaryota; kingdom Metazoa; phylum Chordata; class Amphibia; order Anura; family Bombinatoridae; genus Bombina; species Bombina bombina. The sequence goes on along the minus strand of NC_069506.1, from coordinate 6,965,210 downwards.
AGATGGATTTAGTGTCCATGACTCTGTCTTTATCAGACAAGAGACGTTTAAAATTGATTACAGCTTGTCGAAACCTTCAGTCACAATCATTCCCTTCGGTAGCCTTATGCATGGAAATTCTAGGTCTTATGACTGCTGCATCGGACGCGATCCCCTTTGCTCGTTTTCACATGCGACCTCTTCAGCTCTGTATGCTGAAGCAATGGTGCAAGGATTACACGAAGATATCTCAATTAATATCTTTAAAACCGATTGTTCGACACTCTCTAACATGGTGGACAGATCACCATCGTTTAATTCAGGGAGCTTCTTTTGTGCTTCCGACCTGGACTGTAATTTCAACAGATGCAAGTCTCACAGGTTGGGGAGCTGTGTGGGGATCTCTGACGGCACAAGGAGTTTGGGAATCTCAGGAGGTGAGATTACCGATCAATATTTTGGAACTCCGTGCAATTTTCAGAGCTCTTCAGTTTTGGCCTCTTCTGAAGAGAGAATCGTTCATTTGTTTTCAGACAGACAATGTCACAACTGTGGCATACATCAATCATCAAGGAGGGACTCACAGTCCTCTGGCTATGAAAGAAGTATCTCGAATTTTGGTTTGGGCGGAATCCAGCTCCTGTCTAATCTCTGCGGTTCATATTCCAGGTATAGACAATTGGGAAGCGGATTATCTCAGTCGCCAAACGTTGCATCCGGGCGAATGGTCTCTTCACCCAGAGGTATTTCTTCAGATTATTCAAATGTGGGAACTTCCAGAAATAGATCTGATGGCGTCCCATCTAAACAAGAAATTTCCCAGGTATCTGTCCAGATCCCGGGATCCTCAGGCGGAGGCAGTGGATGCATTATCACTTCCCTGGAAGTATCATCCTGCCTATATCTTTCCGCCTCTAGTTCTTCTTCCAAGAGTAATCTCCAAGATTCTGAAGGAATGCTCGTTTGTTCTGCTGGTAGCTCCGGCATGGCCTCACAGGTTTTGGTATGCGGATCTTGTCCGGATGGCCTCTTGCCAACCGTGGACTCTTCCGTTAAGACCAGACCTTCTGTCACAAGGTCCTTTTTTCCATCAGGATCTGAAATCCTTAAATTTAAAGGTATGGAGATTGAACGCTTGATTCTTGGTCAAAGAGGTTTCTCTGACTCTGTGATTAATACTATGTTACAGGCTCGTAAATCTGTATCTCGAGAGATATATTATAGAGTCTGGAAGACTTATATTTCTTGGTGTCTTTCTCATCATTTTTCCTGGCATTCTTTTAGAATACCGAGAATTTTACAGTTCCTTCAGGATGGTTTAGATAAGGGTTTGTCCGCAAGTTCTTTGAAAGGACAAATCTCTGCTCTTTCTGTTCTTTTTCACAGAAAGATTGCTATTCTTCCTGATATTCATTGTTTTGTACAAGCTTTGGTTCGTATAAAACCTGTCATTAAGTCAATTTCTCCTCCTTGGAGTTTGAATTTGGTTCTGGGAGCTCTTCAAGCTCCTCCGTTTGAACCTATGCATTCATTGGACATTAAATTACTTTCTTGGAAAGTTTTGTTCCTTTTGGCCATCTCTTCTGCCAGAAGAGTTTCTGAATTATCTGCTCTTTCTTGTGAGTCTCCTTTTCTGATTTTTCATCAGGATAAGGCGGTGTTGCGAACTTCTTTTGAATTTTTACCTAAAGTTGTGAATTCCAACAACATTAGTAGAGAAATTGTGGTTCCTTCATTATGTCCTAATCCTAAGAATTCTAAGGAGAAATCGTTGCATTCTTTGGATGTTGTTAGAGCTTTGAAATATTATGTTGAAGCTACAAAATCTTTTCGTAAGACTTCTAGTCTATTTGTTATCTTTTCCGGTTCTAGAAAAGGCCAGAAAGCTTCTGCCATTTCTTTGGCATCTTGGTTGAAATCTTTAATTCATCTTGCCTATGTTGAGTCGGGTAAAACTCCGCCTCAGAGAATTACAGCTCATTCTACTAGGTCAGTTTCTACTTCCTGGGCGTTTAGGAATGAAGCTTCGGTTGACCAGATCTGCAAAGCAGCGACTTGGTCCTCTTTGCATACTTTTACTAAATTCTACCATTTTGATGTATTTTCTTCTTCTGAAGCAGTTTTTGGTAGAAAAGTACTTCAGGCAGCGGTTTCAGTTTGAATCTTCTGCTTATGTTTTTTGTTAAACTTTATTTTGGGTGTGGATTATTTTCAGCAGGAATTGGCTGTCTTTATTTTATCCCTCCCTCTCTAGTGACTCTTGTGTGGAAAGATCCACTTCTTGGGTAGTCATTATCCCATACGTCACTAGCTCATGGACTCTTGCTAATTACATGAAAGAAAACATAATTTATGTAAGAACTTACCTGATAAATTCATTTCTTTCATATTAGCAAGAGTCCATGAGGCCCGCCCTTTTTTTGTGGTGGTTATGATTTTGTATAAAGCACAATTATTCCAATTCCTTATTTTATATGCTTTCGCACTTTTTTATCACCCCACTTCTTGGCTATTCGTTAAACTGAATTGTGGGTGTGGTGAGGGGTGTATTTATAGGCATTTTGAGGTTTGGGAAACTTTGCCCCTCCTGGTAGGAATGTATATCCCATACGTCACTAGCTCATGGACTCTTGCTAATATGAAAGAAATGAATTTATCAGGTAAGTTCTTACATAAATTATGTTATATATATACACTTCACACACATATATGCATATACACACACAAAATCACGCACACACACACACACACTGGTAACATTCCTTTATGTATAAGGAATATTCTCTTGCTATGAGTCACGTTGCCGAAGACATAAATTATAATCTGATGTAATATTTATT